>NW_020954557.1:41635246-41637245 GCF_900497805.2 Vombatus ursinus | reverse complement strand
CCTTCCTTCCTTCCTTCCTTCCTTCCTTCCTTCCTTCCTTCCTTCCTCCCTTTCTTCCTTCCTTCCTCCCTTCTTTCCTTCCTCCCTTCCTTTCTTCTCCTTCTTTCTTTCCCTTTCCTTCATTCTTTCCTTCCTTCTTTTCTTTCTTTCCTATCTCACCCAGGCTAGGCAGTAGCAGCTACTCATAGGCCCAATTTCACTAATACTCAGCATTGAAACTTAGACTTGCTCCTTTTATGGCCTGAGTTTGCCCCTCCTTAGGAAGCCTAGAGTTCCCCTGCTCCCTACAGCTCACCATATTGGTGCTGGACTAAGTGCAGACACCCAGTTCATTGGCTTTAGCCCTACTTTGGCTCAGAACTCCCGAAGTCAGGTGATCCAGCAGCCTCAGCCTTTCTAATATCAGGGAGGGGAGGCCTGTACCACCACGCCTAACAATTTATTTCTTTTTTTTTTACTTAAATGCAGTTATTTACTTTTATTGCTCTAAAACTTTATCTGATTTTTTCAGCCCATTGTTTTAGCCTGTATAGATCTTTTTGGATTATGATTCTATCATATAACTTGTTAAGGATCCCTCCCAGCTGTGTTTCACCCAGAGATTTGGTATTCATGACATCTATGCCTCTATTCAAATCATTGATAAAAATACTGGCCAGGGCAGAGTCCTAGGGCACTTCACCAGAGAAGCCTCTCTTACAAGGATGACAACAGTTGGCACACCATAATTATGCTCACTGATGAAGTGCCAGCTGGCATATAAATGCCGGGTCCACTGACTCCAATAAACGTTCATTTCCTCAATGGTAGCTTGCTGCTTCAATCTGGCTGCTTGGTTCCCAGCTCCTCTGCTACCAACCGTACTCTCCCATGGCTCGGTTCCTTAGTTTCTCTGAATACTACCTTGGTCATGATTATTCTCTTATTTCATCCTCGGCCTCTACCATACAATTTCTCCCACCCTTTGTGTTGACTTTCTCAGTTGATTATGATTCAGAATGATTTAGGACACTCCCTTGCCCTGGCAAGTCTCCAATATAATTTTCCAGACTATTTTTCTCAAGACATCACTGAAAAGTTCCAGTTTGCTCCCATTCCAGCCTCATTTCCCACTCTTTCTTTCCTCCTCCTCCCCCAAGCTCTTTACTTTGGACTGACTTAAACTGAGTGGCTTCCAATTGTCTCCAGGAACAAATATAAAATGATCTCCTTGGCATCCAAAACCCTTTTTAACCTTGCCTCCTCCTGCCTTTCCAGTTTTCTTACACCTTACTCTCTGACATGTACTCTTTGATCTAGTGACGTTGGCCTGGGTGTTTCACAAACAAGACCCTCCATCTCTCAGCTTTGGGCATTCTCTCTAGCCCCTTTCCTGGAATGCTGTCTCACTTCTGCTCTGACTACTGACCTCCCTGGCTTCCTTTAAGTCCCAACTAAAATCTCACCTTCTACAGAAAGCTTTCCCTAACCCTCCTAACTTCCCTTAACCCTAACCCAAAACACTTCCATAATAGTCAGGTTGTGAAAAACTAACCTTCATCCTGTCCTGCCTCCCGTTTATTCTATTCTCTCTTTTGACCCTGTCCCTCCTTAGAAGTATTCATTTCTGATTATCCCCTCCCCCAATCTGCCCTCCCCTCTATCATCCCCTTGTTCTCTTATCCCCTTCCCCCCCAATTTTCCTGTAGGGTAAGATAGATTTCCATATCCAATTGAATGTGTATGTTATTGCCTCCTTAAATCAAATCTGATGAGAATAAGATTCACTCATTCCCTCTCACCTTCCTCTGTTTCCCCTCCACTGTAAAAAGCCTTTTCTTGTCTGTATTATGTCTGATAATTTACCCCATTTTACCTCCCTTTCTCCTCCCAGTATAATCCTCTCTCACCCCTTAATTTTATTCTCCAGATATCACCCCTTCATCTTCAACTCACCCTGTGCCCTCTATCTATCTATCTATCTATCTATCTATCTATCTATCTATCTATCTATCTATCT
>NW_020954557.1:41454789-41635236 GCF_900497805.2 Vombatus ursinus | reverse complement strand
TCTATCTATCTATCTATCTATCTATCTATCTATCTATCTATCTATCTGTATGTATGTATGTTTGTATGTATGTATATACATGTAACTTTTTGCCTCCAACTACCCTAGTACTGACAAAGGTCTCATGAGTTACAAATATCATCTATCCATGCAGGAATGTAAACAGTTTAACCTTAATAAGTCCCTTATGATTTCTCTTTCCTGTTTCTTCATGCTTTTCTTGAGTCTTGTATTTGAAAGTCAAATTTTCTATTCAGCTCTGGTCTTTTCATCAAGAAAGCTTGAAAGTCTTCTATTTCACTGAATGACCATTTTTTCCCCTGAAGGATTATGCTCAGTTTTGCTGGGTAGGTGATTCTTGGTTGTAATCCTGTCTCCTTTGACCTCCGGAATATTATATTCCATGCCCTGCGATCCCTTAATGTAGAAGCTGCTAAATCCTGTGTTATCCTGATTGTGTTTCCACAATACTTGAATTGTTTCTTTCTGGCTACTTGTAATATTTTCTCCTTGACTTGGGAACTCTGGAATTTGGCTACAATATTCTTCGGAGTTTTCCTTTGGGGATCTCTTTTAGGAGGAGATCGGTGGATTCTTTCAATTTCTTTTTTGCCCTCTGGTTCTAAAATATCAGGGCAGTTTTCCTTGATCATTTCTTGAAAGATGATGTCTATGCTCTTTTTTTGATCATGGCTTTCAGATAGTCCAATAATTTTTAAATTCTCTCTCCTGGTTCTATTTTCCAGGTCAGGTGTTTTTCCAATGAGATATTTCACATTGTTTTCTAATTTTTCATTCTTTTGGATTTGTTTTACAGTGATTTCTCATAAAGTCACTAGCTTCCAATTGCTCTATTCTAATTTTTAAAGAAGTATTTTCTTCAGTAATCTTTTGGACTTCCTTTTCCATTTGGCCAATTTTGCTTTTTAGGGCATTCTTTTCCTCATTGACTTTTTGGACCTCTTTTGTCATTTGGGTTAGGCTATTTTTTAAGGTGTTATTTTCTTCAGTGTTTTTTTGGGTCTCCTTTAGCAAGCTGTTGACTTGTTTTTCATGATTTTCTTGCATCGCTCTCATTTCTCTTCCCAGTTTTTCCTCCACTTCTCTTACTTGCTTCTCAAAATCCCTTTTGAGCTCTTCCAAGGCCTGGGACTGATTCATATTTTTCTTGGACGCTTTGGATGTAGGAGCTTTGACTGTGTTGTCTTCTTCTGGTTGTATGTTTTGATCTTCTTTGTCACCAAAGTAAGATAATATAGTCTGACTCTTTTTGCGCTGCTTACTCATGATCCCAGACAATTACTTGAGTTTTAAACTCTTTGTTAAGGTGGAAGTCTGCTTCCAATGTGGAGAAAATACTGTCACAAGCTTCTGGGGTTTGTACAGCTGTTTTCAGAGATACTTCTAGGGACCTGTAAATTTTCAGTTCTTCCAAGGTGGATGATATGGGGCGAAGTGTTTCCTCTCCACCGTCACAAGCCCCACCACACCAGCACTCCTCCTCGCCCCAGGACCGCTCCTCAGAACTGTGACCCAGATCCAAGCACAGGCAAAGCAAGAGATTCCTGCCTCAGCACTGGCAAAGAGATCCCTGCAATCCCCCTCTGATCAGCCACTCGATTCCCCCTCAGTCTGTGGGCTGGATCTGCTTGATGTTTTCACACCATTGTCATGAAACAGAAATGAAATAAACTGACAGAGCAAACATTTTCTGATGGAATACCACTCCTAGAGTTGCCCATATCTTTACCAAGGGGAGGGACATGGGTTTTTAAAACTGTATTCTGGAATGAAAATTGGTCATTACAATAAGCTGCCTAATATGTATCACCTCCCTGATTATTGTTCATGGCTTAGTTTGATAAAGATGTTTACTACTGGCTTTGATTGAGTCATGCAACCAATGTTTGAGCAGCTAGGTGGTTCAGTGGATAGAGTGCCAGGCCTGGAGTCAGGAAGACCTGAGTTCAAATTCAACCTCAGACACTTACTAGCTGTATGACCTGGCCAATTCACTTTACCTTGTTTGCCTCAAGTTTCCTCATCTGTAAAATGGGCTGGAGAAGGAAATGGCAAAGCACTCCAGTGTCTTTGCCAAGAAAACCCCAAGTGGGGTCCCAAAGAGTCAGACACAACTGAAATGATTGAATAACAACAACTAATGTTTGGCGGGAAAACATGAAGCTGGCCAAGAGTAAGCTAAGTGTTACCCTTCTTTTTAGTAACAACCAGACAAAGTGACTTTTATTTTGACTCCATAAGAGAGCATTATACATCTAGGCTATCAGTATTTGAAGTCTGGTAGATATATGTAATTCTATTCCTCTTGGATATAGGAGAATAAAGGAGTGATTGCCCAGCCATGGCCAATGCTGGCTGGATCCTACCTGTCCCTCCTTCTCTAGGTTACTAACAGCAGAGACAAGGCCTTCTTCTTTCTCTCCACAAAGGTGTAAATCAGTGTCCTTTTTGAGATGTTGAATGGGACTTTCCAAATTTCACATCTGATATGTATCTATCCAAGGTACATGTAGGCCAATCATTTTATATTACATGTGGGTTGGAAGATTAAATCTAGAGTCTGATTATATGAGCTATGACTATTATGGCATAATGGTATTCTGTTACATTATTATATCAGCGATTCCCCCCAAAATGAGCACCTGATCATTTCTAGTTTTTTTTTTTGACATGCTTTTAAAAATCCTTTGTGGTAGCAAATGTAATATAAAGTTGCTTGGGTCCAAGTCTTGCCCAGAGGTGGGTGTATTCAAGGAGGACTAATACCTCTGGTGATTGCTGACCCCCTTTTCAGGGCTGCTCATTTCACGTCCAGCTGTGTCTCTAAGAAGCTGAAGCCTGAGCAGTGGTCTCACCTTAGTAAAACCTTTTTGGCAGACAGACTAAACCAGGATGAGGGTAACTGCCCTGCCTCAAACCTGTCAGTGAATTAGGACGATATCTACTTCAAGCATGTGAAGACTTCCCCTAGGGAATGGGTGGATAAAAATCATTTGTTCCAATGGCTACGAAGATGGCTGAAGCAGGCATTGTGGAGCACTTAGAACTTGGTCAGACATCCAAGATGCCAAAGTTATCCACAGCATCCCAGGGCCAGTCCTGACTTATGTCTTGCCACTGATCTTCAATGATTCTGGAAGAGGGAGTGAGGCTAACGACTTTGTACAAATCTGCCTCACTTAAATCCAATTCATGCACAAGTCAAGACATCACCCCACAATTTCATTGGTCCTCTTCAAAAATGAAGGATGAACAATAACTGTTTGGGTGAAAAAATACAGTGTGGCAGTGAAGCAGAAGGTTTGATTTTCTTGTGTGCTTGGTAAAGTGACTCTAAAGGTAATTAGTTTCCTAGGAGGAGCATCAAAGCATTCTGAGGAATAACTATATTGTAAAAGGAGTGCATTGCCTCTCAAGGATAACATTTTTTATATGTAAAAGTTGTCTGTTTAAAGTCTTATTGTTAATGGGTCAGAGATGGAGAGCTGGAAGGGACCTCAAAGACCAGCTGGTCCAAACCTTTCATCATACAGATGCAGAAACTGAGACTCCGAGAGTGAAAATAACTTGCCCAAGATTGCCCATCAAGTAAGTCAGAGGCAGAATTTTAACCAAGATCTTCTGACTGAGCCATGATATGACAGGCTGGAGCCAGTTCTAATTGCTCCACAGAGCTTGTTGCTAAATTTTCAGTGTGAGCATTTATTTATACCTTAGAAGCTGGTAAACATTACAAATCATGGCTTGTCTGATTGTTTTATTGATTGTCTACTCTTAAGAAAGTGATGGAGAAAATGTGACTGTTGTTTAGTTGTTCTAACTTTCATGACCCTGTTTGGAGTTTTCTTGGCAAAGATACTAAAGTGGTTTACCATTGCCTTGTCTAGCTTATTTTACATATGAGGAAACTGAGGCAAACACGGTTAAGTGACTTGCCTAGGGTCGCACAGCTAGTAAGTCTCTGAGGCTAGTTTTGAACGCAGGTCTTCCAGACTTCAGGCCTGGAACTATCCACTGTACCACCTAGCTTCAGATTAAGCCTTTTTTTCTTTTTCTCCCCTCCAGAGAACTGGTTGTTAAACATTCACCAGCACGCCCCTATGGAATGCCAATCCAGTGTTCTTTGCTCAACGTCAAGGTCGTTTCTCCCACTCTATAGTTCCACGATAAACTATATTATTTCAATATGTGCTTTCTGCAACTACTATTTCAAAATTAGGTTATCATCCAAGCAGAGGGTCACTGGTGGGAGCCCATAAGAGAGTCCAGAGGTTAGCCAGGTAATGATAAAGTTCCATATTAAGGCTTTCCCAACATCACTCAAAGAGAAACCAGATTTAACAGCCTCATTGTGACAGCAGCAGCTTCTGTCCCAATCACAGTCTGTCCAGTTTGCTTGAGCAGCATCTCCAATTCACATTCAACAGAAAGACCCATTTAGACTGGTATGGGCAGATGGCACCAGAATGAATACCAATTCTGCCCCAAGCTCTTTCCCATTGTCCTCTATTGAGTTACTTGGCTAAATAGAATTCTGACACTCTCCTAGGGCACAGAGGGCTACAGCCTGTTCCTTGATCCCCAAGTGATGATGCAGTGACATGTTTACTCTAACATATTTGTCCAAGAAATTTGTCGAAGATGAAAGACAGGCACTACCCAGGCCCAATTCCCACAGATGGATTAGTCAGGGTTGCATTGCATCACATGCACAGGAAGAAGTCATAGGGTCCAGAAGCCTCACTTTCTCTTCTAGAGTCATCAAAGTCCAGGGGTAAGACAAAAATCAAGATGACTGGCTTTGGCCCAAGATGCAGTGGATGACCTTGGAATCTTTGATTTCTGATCAAGCTCCAAGTGCTCCAAAGGGCTTGTTTCAGCCTCCTTCATGGCTGTTGGAACAAATTTTTCTCATCTGCCTTTCTCCAGGGGAAGTCTTAACATGCTTGGGGTTAGACATTCCCCTAACTCATCAACAGGTTTGAGGCCTTTCAGTTACCCTCAGCCTGATTTAGTCCATCTGCTGAGAAGGTTTTATCAGGATGTGGTTATTGCACATACTACAGAGTCTTGTTTCTTGGAGCCATAGGTGAGAATCAGATGCCAGGTGAACACCAAAAGTGGATGAGCAGCCCTGAAAAGGGCTTGACAAGCTTTCCCATCAGAGGTGCTAGTCCTCCCTGAACATCCCATTCACCACTGATATTAGGTAGGAAAGAGGTCAAGCCTTGGATATAGAGGCCAGGGTCCTATTCTCCTCTTCCCCCCACAAATGACAAAGAGATCAGAAGTTAGGTGGAACCCGATCACAACCCCCAGATGAACAATATTTAAGGAAGCAAATAGATAGACTTCTAGCCTTGTACTCCCTCTATCTAAGGAGACTGGCTCCAACCTCTTGCCTCCCCTCCTAACAAGAATGAAAGTCTCACCTGGAGAAGGGTGGAGGGAGAAGAAGCTAGAGATGTCTGTTCTGCCTTCCTTTGAGCCACACGAGGATATGCCCTTTACCACATGTGGACCTCTCCACACATATGGAGCCCACTCCTTTCATTACATACCAAAACAATATCTATTACATGAGAAACAGCCATCTATCTATCTACCTTCTCTTCCCTCTCTATTCCCCATTCAAGATGTTAAAAGCATTTGAAGAATTACTATTCCTGGACTAGAAAACATATGCTGGAAGAATTCAATTTTCCCTCCTCCAGATGTGCACCATGTGGCCTAGTTCTAGAGGCAACAGGGAATGCAACCCTACATTTCCTTCTGTGCAGTTAAACCCCAAGTTATTATGCTGTAGTAATAACATTTGTGCATTTCATTTCCTTGTAGGTTAAAAAAAAAGTCCACAACCTGACTGCCTGCCTTCAGATGCATTCAATGAGCAGTGGACGATATTGCAGTGAAATAAACCCAGCTTGTTTAGCATTCAGATACAGCTCAATTTCTCATTCAGCAGAACCTTCTGAAGGCGGGGGGTGGATGCACTGGTCAATAATGTTATTTCCTGCCTTTGTCTGGGAGCATCTCATTAAAGACAGGCCTACGACTTTAAGAGAGTAGCTGTTTCTCCTGGGCACTGATAGGAAAGTCCCTTCCCATGGTGTTCCAGGAGGAAATAAATAATTGACTATAACCCTCCCCCTTTTTAGGTCATTCCTGCCAGATAGAATACCAATTAGCAGCAAAGCTTAACTCAGAGAAACACTCAGAACATAGAAACACCCCATATTTCTAATTGGGCCTTTGGAAGGACTACACATCCGGACGTAATCTGGAGGGGTGGGGTTCCTTGGTGATTTCCAGACGATGGAGGTTCTCATAACCTACCCACACCTACAAACAGAGCATCTCTGCAGATGAACTACACAGACCCCAAAAGGTATTAAACAATTAGAAATCAGCTTCTGGCTCTCAAATCCTAGGGTCCCAGACCCTTTGGTCCTTTTGTTCTGGGCCAGGTGTATGCCAGGGAAAAAATCCAGGTGTTAATACAAACAGACTCCCCCCTCCCCTTCCAGTACCTGCATTGCTTTACTAAGCTTTGTGGGTGCTACCAGACACATCTCACAAGGGCTAATGAGTAACAGCCTTTGGTGGTACTGACAACAGATTCAAGCAAGTTTACTTCGGAATCTAGGAGCTGAGTCTCTGGCCGAGTGCCCCAGGTGGACATGTTCACTTGGCTAGGTTGCTGCAAAAGCCACCTTCTGAGCTAATACATGCCAAGAAATCTAGACTTACGATCAGTCACTAGATTTGTTATGGTTATTAATTCTAATAGGTATTAGGATAATCTATTTATTATTGATGTTATCAGTAATAGAATCATAATTACTTCATAATGATGTTAGAAGAGGCATCCTGGGCTCTGTGCTGATTGATTTAATTAATTCAGACCCTGCTTAGAAATATGCTGGTAACTAAATCAAGCAAGAAGCTTCAGAAATTCAAGACTAGCAGTGGTTGGCAATAAAAGAGTATAGACATACCTTGTTTTATTGTGCTTTGCTTTATTGCACTTTGCAGATAGAGCATTTTTTTGCAAATTGAAGGTTTGTGGCATTTCTGCATGGAGTGTCTATTGGCACCATTTTTCTTTTTTTCTTTTTTCTTGTTTCTTTTTTTTTTTATTAATTTATTTTGAATTATCAACAGTTACTTCCATAAGCTTTTGAGTTTTAAATTTTTCTCCCCCTCCCTCCCCACCTCCCTCCTCTAGATGGCATGCAATCTGATATAGGCTATATATATGTACATTCTTATTAAACATATTTTCACATTAGTGATGTTGTAAAGCACCATTTTTCTAATGGCATGTGCTCATGTTGTTTCTCTGTGTCACTCTTTCATAATTCTCACAATATTTCAAACTTTTTCATTATTATTATATCTGTTATGGTGATCTGTGATCAGTGACTTTTGTTGTTACTATTGTAATTGTTTTGGGGCACTATGACCTGAAGACAGCAAACTTAATCTATAAATGTTGTATGTATTCTGACTGCTCCACCTACTGGCTGTTCCCTGTTTCTCTCTCTTTCCTCTGGCCTCCCTATTTCCTAAGATACAGTAACATTGAAATTAGGTCAATTAATAGCCCTATAATGGCCTCTAAGTGTTCAAGTGAAAGGAAGTGTCAATCTATATGGCAAACTTCATTGTTGTTTTATTTTAAGAAATTGCCACAGCCACCCCAACTTTCAGCAACTGCCACCCTGTTCAGTCAGCAGCCATCAACGTCAAGGCAAACTACTCCACCAGAAAAAAGATTAGGACTTGTTGAAGACTCAGGTTATGGTTAGCGCTTTTTAGCAATAAGATATTTTTAATTAAGGTATGTACGGTTTGGTTTTTTTAGGCATAACACTGTTGCACACTTAATAGACTACAGAATAGTATAAATTTAACTTTTATATGCACTGGGAAACCAAAACATTTATGTGACTCACTTTATTGTGATATTCTCTTTATTGTGGTGATCTGGAACTGAACTCACAATTTCTCTGAAGTATATCTGTACAGCATTTAGAGTCAGAGGCTGGATCTGGAACTTGGCTCTGCCTCTTATATCCTGTATGACCTTGGACAAGTCATATAACTAACTCTCTGGGCCTCAGGCTTCCCATCTTTAAAATGAGGTTGAACTAGATGATTTCTGAGGTGTCATCTTGCTCTAATATTATGATTTAATGATTCAGATGAAAGCTGGACTTGACTCAGATAGGCCTTAGCAATCTTGTTGGAGTCTGGTGATAGTGTTGTCTAAGGATGCTAAGCTATGTTCAGCTTGGTCTGTTTGCTGGGTCCTCATATCTTTGCCTTTAAAATATCTGTTCCTTTGATCAAAAGGATCTGATGGAATATCTTGCCAATTTTCTACACAATGGGAAATGGGCTAATTCCCTGAAATGAATCAAGATGGAGAGGTAGGGAATGGGGTCTTTGGAATTTCTTCTTTTTTCATTTGACTCTTGTTAAGACTGGTTCTCTATTTGTCCATATGATTGAAAATGGCCACTTCTTCTTGGGCAGACATTGATTTTAATGGAAGGACTGACCTGTTTTATCCCTTGTACCACCCCCCTGCCCATAATTCACTTTACCAGTTGGTAGTCAATCCAGGGTCTCTCTCATAGACTCAACTGTCCTGTGCTGTAGGACCTTTGTAGGACCAGAAACTAGAAGGGAGACCTGCAGGAAAGGTTAGGAGAAACTACTAGATTCAGAGAGATAGCCCTATCTATACTTCAGGTAGTGTGGAAGGTCACAATGCCCCTTTAGAGGTCCCTTTTACCACCTCCTCTAACCAATCTCCTTTATTCAGGGCCTGATTAATGCCTTAGTGTATTACCCAAACCACATGTGACCATCTAGGTCCTCAAGGGCGGCTCTTTGACTGAATCCAAACTTCAGAGAATTTTGACCCAGACCCTTTGCTTTTCCCTCTGCCCCAGCTGCCAGTTTCTTAGTTATTCCCCTCACCATTAATTAAAAGGACAGTGGAAGGGACAGGAAAAAGAAAGATTTGGAACTGGGCATTTCATAACAATAATAATAGTTTATTATTTAAATTTATTAATTTAAATAAATTTATTATAATAAATAAATTTATTAATTTATTAAATTATTTAAATATTATTAAAAAGTGCTTCATGTAAGTTACTTCATCTGATCCTCACAACAACTCTCTGAGGGTTCTATTCCTATTTTACTGATGAGGAAAAGGAGGCTTTGAGAAGCTGTGACTTGTCCCTGATCATACAGCTAGCAAGTACAAACTAAAATCTCTCTTGATTCTGAATCTGGAATTTGCAGAATCTCAAGTTATTAAAATTAGAAGGGATTTCCAAAGCCATACAGTCCAAACCATACCTATACAAAAACGTCCTCTACAACAGGCTGGCAACAAGCATTAATTAAACACTTACTGTGTGCCAGGCACTGTGCAATATACATACCCAACAGTCATCCATTGAGTTTTCCCTCAGACCTCCAGGAAGGGGGTGGGGGAGCCTCCCCCTTCAGGGAGTACTGAGCCTAAATTTGCTTCTTTGCAATTCCTACCCATTGCTTCTAGTTCTGCCCTTCATTGCCAAGTAGAGCTAGTCTATTCTCTCTTCCATATGGCAGCCCTTCAAATCTTTGAAGACACTTAGCATCTCACCACTAAGTCTTTTCTTTTCTAGACTAAACATCCTAAGTTCCTCCAATTGGTCCTCTTATGAATGCAAGACCCTTCGCCATACTGGTTGTACTTTTCTGAAAGTTTCATTTATTAACATTTGTCTCCAAGTGTGGTACCCAGAACGGGAGTCAGTACTTCAGATGTAGTCTGACTAGACCAGCCCAGGCACATTGGCACTATCACCTCCCTAGTGTTTGACACTATGGCTCTTCTAATGCCCCTCCAAATTGCATTAACTTTTGTCTGGCTTTTGTGCCACTCTGCTGACAGGTCTTGACTTTGTAATGCACTAAATCCCACAACATCTTTTTTTTTTTTTTTTAGCAGAGGTGCTATCCCCTTTTTTGCTCTTAAAAGTTGATTTAAAAAAAACTGAAGTGTTAAGACTTCACATTTATCCATATTAATTTCATCCTATTAAATTTAACCCCAGATTATAGCCTGTTGAATTGTGGTGCTGGAGAAGACTTTGAGATTCCCTTGGACAGCAAGGAGATCAAATCAGTCAATACTTCAAGAAGTTAATTCAGACTATTCACTGGAAGGTCAAATACTGAAGGTGAAGCTTAAATACTTTGGCCACATAATGAGAAGACAGGACTCATTGGAAAAGACCCTGATGTTGAGAAATATTGAAGGCAAAAGGAAAATGGGGATGGCAGAGGATAAGCTGGATAGACAGTGTCATGGAAACAACGAACATGAACTTGGATAGTCTTTGAGAGATAGTGAAGGATAGAAGGGCCTGGCGTGCTATGGTCCATGGGGTCATAAAGAGTGGGACACAACTGAATGACTGAACAACAACAACAAAAAACAAAATGCTGAGTCTGGCATCCAGTATCTTAGCTATTCCTTCCCTTTATCCAACTCATTGATTAAAAAAATGTTAAACAGTACAAGGTCATGTAATGATCCCCCAAGCCATTCTGCTGGTGTTCTCCTTTTGAACTGACATCAAACCATGAACAACTTCTCTTTGGGTCAACCAAACAAAACAACTTGTCCTGCATCCACCTAATTATATTATTATCCAGCCTATATCTCTCCATCTTTTCTGCAAAAACAGCATGACAGACTTTGTTAAATGCTTGCTAAACTCCAGATAAACTTTATCTATAGTATTTTCTTGATCAATCAGTTGAGTTAACAGGGTTAAAAAAGTAAATGAGGCTGGTCTTCCACAATCTGTTCCTGAGAGAGCTACGCTGGTTTTGAGATCTCCGCTTAATTTTTCTTCACTCTCCCTTATAATCTATATTCAATAAATTGCCAAATTCTGCAGATTATACCTCTTCGGTATCCCTCACATCTGTCCAGACGTCGTCACCAACCTGGTGCAGGCCTTATCCTCTGACCCTGGAACCACTGCAATAGCCTGCTGGTTGGCATCCCTGTTGTCTCTCCCTCCTACAGTCCCTCCGCTCAACTCAACTGTCAAAGTGATCTTCCTAAAGCACGGGTCATCTGCCTATCACCTCTAGATTCAAATATAAAATCCTGTTTGGAATTCAAACCCCTGTCCAATCTGACCACCTCCTACCTTTCCAGTTTTCTCACACCTTATTACCCTTCCATGTACTCCGAAATCCAATGACACTGGTGTCTTTGCTGTTCTTAGAACAAGACACTTCTTTTACTGGCTGTCCCTCATGCCTCAAATACTCTTTCTCCTCATCTTTTCCTCCTGGCTTCCCTATCTTTAAGTCCCAGTTAATATCTCATCTTCTACAAGAAGTCTTTCATGCTTTCCCTTAATTCTAGAGCCTTCCCTCTACTGATTATCTCCAATTTATCATGTATGTATCTTGTTTGTACAAGTTTAGTTGTTAGTTAGTACAAGTATAGTTGTTTTCATGTCCATTATCCCATTAGACTGAGGGCTCTTTGAGAGTCCCTCGGACAGCAAGGAGATCAAAGCAGTCAATACTTAAAGAAATTAATTCAGACAACTCGTTTTAAGGACAAATACTGAAACTGAAGCTTCTCTTTGTATCGCCTGTACCTGAGCATAGTACTGGCACACAGTAGCTGCTTAATAAATGCTTATTGTCTGACCGTCCCTTTCTCTTTACTTATGCCACAACTACTCTTTTGTGGTATCACTTCTTGCCTAGACTATTGAAGTATGTTCCTGACCTCATTTCATCTATTTCTTTCCCCTCTCCAATCCATCCTTTATGTAGCTGCCAAACTGATATTACTAAAGACCACGTTACTGTTACTGCTCTTTGCCTTTAGGATATAAACCTCTGTGTCTGGTATTTAAAACACTTTATACTCTAGCTCTAGCCTATCTTTCCAGTTTAATTAGACATTAGTCCCCCTTACACACTTTGTGCTCTAGCCAAAATGGCTAATTTGCTATTGTTCTTGCTTAATAGCTTAATAGCCATTGCTGTAGTATGTTTCTCACCTCTTTGCTTTTGTTGGTCTAAAAAGAGTATAACCTCTTTCAAGAGTCCTTTCCTGATTCCCCAATTCTTAGTGCTTCCCCAGTTACTGTGTGTATTTCATATGCATGCTATATTTACTGATCTTTGAACACGTTACCTCCCCTTCATAAAAATGCACACTCCTTAAGGGTAGGGAATGCCTCATTTTTGTATTTGTTTTCCCATCAATTGTCCAGATCCTGGCACATGGTAGGGACGTAAATGTTTTTTGAATGAGCGATATTCATCAGGGCTCTCATTAATTATATGCTGTATCATTTTGCTAGGAATCAAAGTCCGGCTGCTTGGTCTGTAGTTTACAGATTGCTCTCTCTTTTCTTGTATTTGCCCTTTTCCTGACCTGTAGAACCTCTCCCTTTCTCCAGAATCTTTCAAAGATCATGGGCAGCTGCTCAGCAGTCACACCTAACAGGTATTTCAATTCCTTCAGATGTCATTCATCTGAGTTTGTTGATTTGAACTCATCAAAGGCAACTAGTTGCTTTCTTATTGTCTCCCTATTCATTTTTTTCCCTTTCCAGTTCAACAATCACTTCCTTTGGCAGAGAAAACAGAAGCCATGGAGAACTGGACCTCTGTTTTATTGCTGCCTTCAGTTAACGCTATCCCACTTACCCCTTCTTTGATTCTTTTTTTCCAATTTAGCTTTAAAAATTCTTTTTTTCTTTAGCTTTCCTTGCCAGCTTCAACTCATTTTGAGCTTTAGGGCATCAGACACTATGAACAAGGGATTGTGCCTCACTTTCCCAACTTTTGTCTCTTGCCCTTGCTTCCACCTTCTGTATATAGCTTTAAAAAGTTTAAGCTGGGGGGCAGGTAGGTGGCACAGTGTATAGAGCACCGGCCTTGGAGTTGGGAGGACTTGAGTTTAAATCCAGCTTCCAATGCTTGACACTTACTAGCTGTGTGACCCTGGGCAAGTCATTTAACCCTGATTGCCTCACCAAAAAGAAAAAAAGAGTTTAAGTTGGGTAGTGCGTTCTCTGTGATGCCATATTGATCTTTCATTCTTGAGAACTTCCCACGTAGAACGTTAATCCATAGGATCCTAACTTTGCTTTCTAGAACCTCTTTGAAACCTAATCTCCCCAAATCTAAGGTGCATTTTGGATTATCCTCTTTTCTTTCACAAATCCTAAGAGGAATAGTTACTTTCCCCAAGTTTCTCATCATCTACACCCCAGCAACAAGTTCCTTCTTGCAAATGAGAATTATATTCAGAATGGAACTGAACTTTGTAGGTTTCTCTACTTTTTGAAGGATGAAACTATAATTAAACCAGGTCAAGAAATTATTAAGTGCTCTGTTTTGGCATGAACATAGATTTCCAAATGTCTAAATGAAGCCCCTGTCACTCAAGTATTCCTCTGTGCCAAGCTTGAGATGTTTTTCAAGCCCTTCAACTGTTTTGTCTTTCTGTTCAGTTGGTCTGTAGGATATTCCAAAGACACCATGTTTCCTTAACTCACTCCCATTGATCTTCATCCAAATACTCCCCACCATATTTCCTCCTACTCTGCTTCCTGAATTTGCTTGCAAGTAGATTTTACTCATTTCCCAAAGACAATTATAATCTAGTCTTCTCTCTTCTTCCTGTTTAATTATGGACCCAGCTTATTGTCCACATGCCGTATCTGATCAAGATGTGTGTACTGAGAGATCAGCTCTATAGACTGTCCATCTATCAGCATACCATAATCCTGATTTCTAAGTTAATGGATTAATGTGGGGGTCCTGTTTGTAGTCATGTGAAGATTTCTCCCGGTGGAATGGGTGGATGAAAACAATTTGTTCCAATGGCCATGAAAGCAGCTGAAGCAGGAGGTGGAGCCCTTAGAGCTATCCAGCATGAATAGTCAAGCTGACTCAAATGCTTATGGATTTGTTTTTGGAAACTCTGCAATATAGTTCTAGGATTGATGCAATTGGTATAATGTATTCTGAAAAACATGAGCATCTGCAGTACCTCACCATGTCTAGGTGATCCTACCTTCATTTGGATTCTGCTTAATATCTATCATGACACTGGTGAAAACCTTTGGCAAACAACCTTTGACACTGTTTCATGAATTGTTTCTATCAATAATCAGAGGATGGTTGAACAAAGTTGTCTTTATTGCTACTTCTTTTAAGAAATTCTGTGGGATTTTGACATGTATAAGGGAGACAATTTGTTGAAGGAGAACCTTCAAGGCAGCATTGTGCTCCATGGATTCAAAGTGATTTTTCATAACCAATAAACTATAAGCAGCATGACATAGTGGCAAGATGGCCGGTTATGGAGTCCATCCAGACTCAAGCCCTGCCTCTTCGAATACTGGCTGTGTGGTCCTGGGTAAGTCACAACCTCTCAGTGCACAAGGCATCTCTCCTATAAAACACACACACACATACACACACACACACACACACATACACAAAATAAGGGGCAGTTAGGTGGTGCAGTGGATAGAGCACTGGCCCTGAAGTCAGGAGGACCTGAGTTCAAATCTGGCCTCAGGCCAAACACTTGACACTTACTAGCTGTGTGACCTTGGGCAAGTCACTTGACCCCAATTGCCTATATAAAAAAAATACAAACACAAATCATCTCTCTAAGATTATGCAGAGCAGGTGTTGTTTTGTGTTGGTAAAGGGAATTTTCTCGTGGTATTTCCCTATAATCATGGATATGATTTCATTATTTGTCATTCACAACCAGGATAGTTTGATTTTGTCTCTGTACCTTTCAGGCAATTGAATGAGTGTAAAGATGGGCTCTGTAGCAGAATAGTGCTTGGAATAGTCTATCTATCTCTTCTCTTTTCACTGCTCTATCAAACATGCCCTCAATGTAAATGCAAATTATTCTCAAAAAGAGGTCTTATAAATGGGAACGTGGGCATATGGATTCATAATTAATGATATTTTCTCAATGGGCTCCTCCCATGTGGCTGGTAATAATAAGGTACATGATATTCCCAAAATCTGAAAATGTTCCCCTACCCCAGACATTCGATCTTTCAACAGCTATGTAACATTCAACACAGGCCTCTGTATCTGCTTGCTTTAGTTTAGGTCCAACTCTTTGTGACCCCATATGGAGTGGTTTGCCATTTCCTTCTCCAGCTCATTTTACAGATGAGGAAACTGAGGCAAACAGGGTGAAGTGACTTGACCAGAGTCACCCAGCCTAGTAAGTGTCTGAGGCCAGATTTGAACTCCTGAAGATGAGTCTTCCTGACTGCAGCCCATACATTGCACCACCTAGCTGCCCTCCCATGTAAATAGCAAGAACTTTCAATGCTTCATTTTGGGTGTTACTTCACACAGCTCTTTCCTTTGTGGACTCATCACTTCAGTTCTGTCTGTAGATAGCACTTTGTCACAATGGATGGGAGCACTGAACTAGTAATCAAGAAGGCCTGGATTCATAATCCCACCTCAGATACTTAATAACTGTGTCACCATGATTGAGTAATTTAATCTTGTGCCTTAGTTTCCTCATCTGTAAAATGAGCATATTGGCACCTTTTCTCTTTTTTACATAGAAATTTGCCATTCTATGATACTTATAACTGGAGCCTACAAAGAGGAAGCTGGGGGGTGATACAAGAAAGAGGAGTCAGAGTCAATTTTTTTTTAATTTGAGGCATTGAAAGTGAGGAACTTTGGTAGTTAAATTTTCAGGTAGCAGAAAACATTTGCCATAGATTGGTCCATAGACTGGCAGCGGTGAAACTTTTCTTTGGGATGTTGAAATGAGCCAGAGAAGTAGGGTGGTTAGACCTCCCCCATCACTCTCCACCCCCTCACCCCATGAAGAGATAAAACATCATTGGTTGAAGAGCATTGGAAGACTTTTGGAACGATGGTGACAAATCGTTTTTTCCTCCTGGATTCCACAGCCCATCTGCAATCAGGTCTCAGAGTAAATTAGATAAATTTAGCACAGGAGAAAAAGGCAGCAATCCTTCCTCCTCTTTGCTCCCATTTATAGGTGAGGAGGAGGAGGTAGCGTGGGGACTAGTGAAGGATCTGGTAAGCTCACCAGCTGGCATTCCAAATGGAAGAAAGTTTATGCTAAGAAATATTCATCTGCCTGCCTGCAAAGGGGCCACAGGGAGCGGCGAGGGGGCACATGTTGCTTCTTGGAACACTGGGTTTTAGAGAGATCATCTCTTTCTTCCTTTCCCCCTCTTCTTCCTGTGCCTATTCTGTGGACCAATCAGTCTGGCCTTCAAGTCACAGAAGACTTGGGAGTAAGGACTGCCTTTGACCCATATTAGTTTTGTGACCATAGGAAAGTCACTTAACTAGGGAACTCTCTAAGATACTATGTTACAGACAAATTATGATCTTTACCAAGGAAGGGAGTTTCCATGTCGGGAGTTTCCCTACATGAATTAAACACATCTATCTGGGGCAAATATGTATATATACATGCATAAATATATATGTGAAATCTATGGATGCCACTCTTCTTGGTGCTGTGGCGTACACAAAGATAAACAAGTCCTTACTTTTACATAAATCACCATCTAGTAATAGTTAATAACCAGCACATTAAAGTTTTTAAAGTGTTTTAATAATAATAATAACAATAGCTAACTTTTATATAGCAACTACTCTGTGGCAGACAGCACTGTGCTAAGCACTTTACAAATATTATCTCATTTGATCCTTACAATAACCCCGGGAGGTAGGCGCTATTGTTATTCCCATTTTACAGATGAGGATGCTGTGGCAAACCAAGGTGAAGTGACTTGCCCAGGGTCACACAGCTAGTATCTGAGGCCAGATTTGAATTCAAGTCTTCCTGATTCCAGGTTTCAGCATCAACTATCCACATGTCCACAATTAATTATAATACAAAGTATCATGTGGTAAGTATATGGAAGACTTATGAACATAATGCAAGGAGAAGTCAGAGGAAGAAATCATTTCATGGGAAGGAACAGTTCACAAAAGGTCTTCTAGACAAAGCAGCACCTGGCTCAAATTTAAGAAGAATGGGAAGGGGGGCAGCTACCTGGCTCAGTGGATAGAGCACCAGCCCTGTTGACACGAGGACCTGAGTTCAAATTTGACCTCAGACACTTACTAGCTGTGTGACCTTGGGCAAGTCACTTAACTCCAATTGCCTCCAGGGAAAAAAAATTGGAAGGTTCATTGGACAGAGATGAGTTATTAGCTCTGGCACCTTTAGCAATTTAGCTAGCTAAAAACAAAAAAGAACGAACAAAAAAAGAATGCAATGAGAGAAAGGGAGCTAGGATTGTAGGTTCGATAGAGAACATGGAGTTGGTTGTGGTTTAACTTAGGGAATTCTGAACAATTAGGGCAAACAAAGTCAAGACGTCCAATAGAAGCTGTGGGTTTTCTGGGGGCAGCATGGAGGTGCTAGGTACATGGGGCAACACACAAAGGGGGAAAGTGTATGAAGTGAAAGGTGAGGGGTTAGAAGATACAGACAGTGTATTTAATTTTGTTTCCATTCATCCCTGTTCTTCAGTAAACAAAGATAAGAAATGAGAGAACAAGGAATGATAAGAATTGTGGAAATAATTTGGATCAAATTTGCTCAAGCACGAAGTCACGTGATTACAGACTTAAAAGAAGGAGCTCAGAGACGAAGAAGTCTCTCTTCTCCAATTTCAGCAATGGGAAACCAAGGACCAGAGAGGGGAACTAAGTGGATCAAGGTCACGGGGCTAATAAGTGGCAGAACCAGGATTTGAATCCAGGATTTCTCACCACCAGTTCAGCTTTTCTCCGTTGTCCCATATCTCAGGATCACTTCAGAGTCAAACAGCTTCACCATCATGCCTGGTGATGGTAATGGCACAGGGGAAACTAGGTGCAACAAGGAGGAAATATTATTAATTGAGACTCCCTCAATCCAAAATCCAAGATTTTACTGAAGTGCAATTCTGTTTTTCTGATTTCTTTCAGAGGCATTTCCCCTGAGCTTTGATTTCCTCATCGGCAAAAATAGGGGCAACAACAAATAATATTCATAATACCTATTTCATAGTATTGTTGTGAAATAATGAATATGATAAAATAATGCAACCAAGGAAGCTTCCATACATATCAGAAGCAGCATAAAGAATGTTATCAGAGAGCAGAAAAGGACATGAGCCAGTTATGTAATACAGGATATGTATGTAATTGGCATCCTTGTGATGCCAAGAGTTCCTGAGGAAAGCCCCTGGCTCGTTGAGTGACCCATCTGTGTAGTATCTATGGGAGGACATAGACAAGCGTCACGCAGGAGGAGAAGGAGCAGATGAGTTGCTATCAATGAAATTTCAGATCATCATATTATTTCAGTTGACCTTTGCCCTGCTTTGTGCCTTTGGGATTTCTAGGGGTATTTAGTGGAGAGAGCAAAGGGCTTGGAGTCTGAATCCTGCTTCTGCTGATTTTCACTCATGTAATCCTGAGCAAGCCTTCCAGTTTTTAATCTAATAGTGATGCTATGGATTTGAATCCTAGATCTGCCACCCACCAGTTATATGACCTTGGGCAAATCAGTTAACCTCTCTGAGTTCTCATTCTCTCATGTGGAAGGGGGGTCCAGGCCTAGGTTTCCAATGTCCTTTCCAGCTTTAAATCTAATTCTGACATACATTGGCTTTGTAACCAAGTCCTTTAACCTCGTTTGCCTCAGGCAACTCTCTAAGAGACTTTAAGTGGAAGAACCATGACCAATCTGTATTGAGGGAATTTCTTCTGTAGGAATTCTGGGAACCAATGAAATCACAGATCTTGGCAAAAAATACATAACAAAACAAAAAATCCCTGCCTTTGGAGATTGTTGTGAGGATCGTGTTTGTGAAACCCATGACCCAGCATGCATCCCTTCTTCCCCTTAAATCTGGACTCACATGGACGGGGTCCAGTCTTGAGGGCTGACTCAAAATGTCATTCTCATTTGACTCATCGTACTCCAATCCAGAGTTTACTCTGGGAAATCTCTAAGTATGTTCCTATCTTGTTTACCCAAATGTGGGTACTAGATAGAGTCCTCAAATTCTGTATGCACTCAAAGTAACAAATGCATGTCAGGTAGACTTTATTTTATCCTATAGGAAATTGCAGAAGATGCAAAGGACTCACGAGAGCCCATGCACAGATAAAACAAATATATAAAGTACATAAAGTGGTCCATGAGACCCCCTCCTAAGGAAATTGAATTTCATGTTGCAAATGAAGCAACACTGACATTCTGCCTTGCATCACTCCCACGGTGTCTGTTCTCCGCCTCCCCTACCCCTCAAGACAGATACATTTTGGAGGCTGCTGAATAGGAAATTTTCTATCCCATAAGACTTGTACTGTATGAATAACTCATGGTAATAGAGACAGAGAAAGCATAGATCTTTTGCTCCCCCATGTTGAAGTTCATTTTTTCCCCAGCCCCTTTCAATTCCCTTTTATGGATTGCTTTCCCCCATTAGAATATAAACTCCTTGAGTACAGAGACTATGTTTCTTTATGTTTGTATTTGTAGTACAAGTGTTTATTTAGGACAGTGACCTGCACATAGTAGGTGCTTAATAAATGTTTGTTGACTTGACTTGACTTTTGTTTTCCCAGTTGAGGAACCATATGGGCCATCTTTTTCTATCTCCAAGAGGCCTGCTACTCAAGAACTCTCTTTCTTTTTCTAGTCCCAAGGTTCTTAACCTTTTCTGGGACATGAACTCAACTTTTTCTGGGACATGGTTAAACCTATAGGCCCCCTTCTTGGAATAAATTTTTAAATGAATTAAATAAAACACATTATTTTAATATACATTATTTTTAAATACAAAATATTACTTATTTAAAAATATATATTACTTTAGGATTGTAAAGGAAACCAATGATTTTAAAATATAGTTATCAAAACATTTAAAAAACAGATGTCAGAGTAAGGACTCCTGAGCTAGAAGGACAGATCTCCAAACTTTAGAATTTAGGCAACCTTCAAGGGTGAGACTACCTAAGAAATCTCTCTGTGATCCTGGTGACTGGGAACATCATCTCCTTTAACTCAGAGAGTTAGGAATATTGTTAATGTTAGGTGGTACAGTGGATAGAGTGCCAGGTCTGAAGTCAGGAAGACTTATCTTCGTGAGTCCAAATCTGTCCTCTGACACTTACTAGCTGTGTGACCCTGGGTAAGTCACTTACTCCTGTTTGCCTCAGTTTCTTCATCTGTAAAATGAGCTAGAGAAGGAAATGGCAAACCACTCCAAACCATGCCAATAAAACCCCAAATGGGGTCATGAAGAATTAGGTGTAACTTAAAAGACTGAGCAACAAACAACACACCCCTCTCAGGCCATTTGGGGAGTACACGAGTGCTTTTTGCCATGTGTTTCTGCAGGAACTCTTTGATACTCCACCATTTCCCCCATTGTTGCTAATTCACAGACTGAAGAACTCCCCTCTCCGGTGCACAATCTCTGACCTGTGCTCAGAAAGTTACGGACATATCCTGGTCCTCTGCTTCAAAGTGGCCATTAATGGTTCCTGAGGAGGGGTTTGGGGAAGACTGTAAGCAGAGACACAGAACCTAGAACCCCAGAACCCAGGTTCATTCTTTTGAGCTCTGCTCTGTCCGCTGAATAAGCTCTATCACAGGTCAGCACCAAATGTAGCTCCTCTCACAAGACTCTGTCCCCCAGGAGTCCCAGACAATCAAATCATTCCAGAGGCAGCTACAGTCCTTGAAACCTATCCCCTGGAAAGTGCCAAGTAGCAGATCCAAACCACCAATTCACCCTGGGGACAACCTTTGTCTAGGGCCTAAACAGGAATTGTCTTTGTCCTCCTCAGGAGATGTCAGTGAGTGCATCCATCCTGTGTGATACAGGGAGATGGGCTTTTAAAGGTCCTATAGTATCACAATCCTGTAACCTCATCAAGTTAACTGGGGGACTCCCTCCTCCCACTTAACTACAGAGAATCCTTCGTGCATTGTCACAGCACCCAAACAGTTAAGTCCCTTTCCCAAACATAGGTCACCTTCCCAGTTCCAGGGGGTAGTTGCCATGTAGTACAAAGGACATCCAAGTTTACAGCTGTCACGGGAACATTGTTCCATGCAACCCTTCTGGGAGCAGGAAAGGGATCCACCATCACCGCCTTGTCCCCTAGATGGAATGCAGAGAGCCCGAGTCCACCTGGAGCTTTGATGTATGTTTTATGTTTGGCAGACCCCTGGGCTCTAGGAAACTCTAGGGTTTGCCTTTGTCTCTTCTAGGGTTGGCCATTGTTCATGCTTGAAGCCAACAGAAAGTTAGGGTAAAGGAGAGACTGCAGAGCTTGGATTCCAGCCCAAGGTTTGGAGCCCTTCCGTGGTAGTCTGTGCCCCAAAGCCCTGGCTAATGGAGTTAGCAGATGCAGCTTTAGCCATGCAGTTAAGAAACAACTCACAAAAAGGAAAGGAAGTCATTATATGGGAATGATTAACAAGCAGCCGTAGTATAAATATTCATTAACTAATATTCCCTTAGTATATTGTGGGTTTTTTTTTTAAAGGATCCCTGAGACCAGGAATGTAATTCTTTCTCTCTTTTATCTCTTAGAATCCTTAGAATTCCTTCCATTTTAATTTTAAGTGCCACGTTCTACATTAATAAGACTATCATGATCTGGTAGTGCTTTACTCCCCACAACACCCCCCAAACAAAAAATTAATTTGAATATATTTAGAGGCAGCTAGGATGGAGTGGATAGAGAGTACTGGACCTGGAAGCAGGAAGACCTGAATTCAAATCCAGCCTCAGACACTTATTGCTGTGTGACCCTGGGTAAGTCACTTAACCCTGTTTGCTTCAGTTTCCTCATCTCTAACATGAGCTGGAGAAGGAAATGGCAAACTATTTTCCTTATCTGAAAATGAGGACAGTAAGAGCACCTACCTCCTAGGGTTTTTAGTGAAGATCAAATGAAATAATATTTAGAAAGAGCTTTGCAAATTTTAAAATGCTTTATAAATGCTGGCTATTATTTGTATCTATCTTGTATTTATTTGTAAATCCAGTGAGGTCAGGGATTGTTTGTTGCATAAATGATTTTCTTAAATTATAATCTACCCCCACCTCCTCTGCCACCCCCTCACCAGCATCTGTCCTTTCAGTTCATTGCCAAGTACAAAAAGACACTTACTCAATGGTTGAGGTCAACTGAGCACCTGGGAAGCATCATGGTCCATTTCTGCTCAGGAGGAAGTCAAGGCTGCATTTCAATTTTTGTTAGGCCAATTATGTAATGTAACCCCTTTGCATTGGTTTCGCCATTTGTCAAATAGGGTTAAAAATATCCATCATGAAGATACTGATGCAGAGACACTATAGAAAGTGGCAAGCATGTCTATTAAGCTAAGTTTTGATTCTGACTTTAGTGAAAAGAGAAAAGGTATGTGAGCATTGTGTCTGTGGACCTCAGTTGCCTCATCTACAAAATGGCAATGATAATCCTTACATTATCTACCTCAAAGGGTTGTTTAGAAAATGTTAATGCATTATAGAAAATTGAACTATTGTTATCCAACCAGAATTTAGTAGAAGGGGCCCCTCCTGCTCACAGCCTCTAGGGACCATTTCATCATCCTGCTTTCATGGGCTCCAAGCTATAGCTATGAGTAAGCCTTACTGAGAACTTCAGTAGAAAATATTGAGTGCCTACTTCTTGTGCTATAGAGGGGATACAAAAAAGTATGAGATATAGATCTTATCCTACAGGAAATTATATTCTACTGAGGAGAAAAAAACCCATATAGTAAAAGTAAGAAAGATATTAGTTACACTGAAAGTAGAGGATTGATAAGAATAATCACATATAGGAAATAAAGGCAAAAAACCCAACATAAAATTAAGTGCTATAAGGTATAGTATATGAGTGCTATAGAATTTCAGACAAGAGACAGAGACCAATGAAGGCTAGTGTCATTGTGGAAGACAGAAATGGGACTTGAGCTGGGCTTTCCAGGATGAATAGGATCTGGAAATAAGGAAAAGAGTGGCATTCTGAGCAGGGGATTCCATGTAAACAAAGACCCGGAAGTGGGAATGAAGATGGCATCTTTTTAGTGAGAATGCTAGCCTGATGAAAAGTGGAGGGTGTATCTTGGGGAATAAGAAGAGATCAGTTTGACTAGACAGTTGGACACCAGATTACAGAAGGTTTGGAAAGCCGTGCAGTGCTATTTTGACCCTTCCAGTGAAACTCTCTGATGATCTCATTGACATGGGTCAATTCCCTCTGGTGATGCAGACAGTACTCCATCAATACCTGTCCCTTCTATGAGACTCTTGTCCATGTCCTCCCATAAATTTTGCCTCCAGAAGGGCCAACCAGGTGCTAAAGGCCTTCCTTCACTTTCTCTTGAACTTGCAGGGATATGAGCAGAGCCAAGAGCTTCTTATTGGTTATCTCTTGCCAAGTGACCAGTCTTTCCAGTGATATAACCCAGCTTAGAATATCAGATGCAAGGATGCAGAGCACACACTCCTAGCACAAAAAGTCAGAAGAAAAATGAATTTGGAAACTTGGAAAAACCCACTTGAGGGAAAAAAAAGAAATGTATGTGGGAGAATTAGCAAATCAGCAAAGTTGAGCTCATTTCCTACTTCTTCTGGAAAAAGATTACCATCTGCCTCAGGAAAATCATCCATCAAAGGTCCATAGAGACTCTTGAGCTTCTGTGAGAAAGTATGTTCTCTATGAGAACGTATGTTCTCATATGTAGAGGGAAAGGAGATGGGTCAGAGCCATACAATGATTCATTAGGTGGCAAACAAGATAGGAAACAGGATCAAATCATCCTGGTTTGAGATATTCTGGTGAGGAAGAACACAGTTTTTTAAAAGCCAGCCCCTTAGAAAGAGCGGTTGTCTCATCTCCACGCCCCCTTCCTCTCTAGGGTTGAATTAAAATCCAGGTAATGCAGAAATGATCTGATTGTGATAGACATGCTGGCAAACAGAAACTGAGGTCTAGTTCTTCCTCTCTCTCCCCTTCCCCTACTTCATACAGAATCCTGGAACCTGTAGAGGACCCTCCCCAAAGAGCTTCTCTGCTGGAAAATTGCCAACCTTAGATGCTACCGGAGGAAGGAAAAAAAAATCCTGGGGCTAAAATTTGTTTGCATCTGCGTGGTGGGAAAATTTGCCACTCTCCTTGCTAAGGCTGAAAATCTTACATTCCCATAGCAACAAAGTCCCACTGGGAAGCATGTGTCCCTGGGAGGTCACCCACCCATTTGGAAGCAGAGTATGTGCTATAGCTTTTCAGCCATCCTATAGCAAACGCCTGCAGTGTAAACATAGAATCTGTAACTAGATTGCCAAACACTCTGTATTTTTGGACTTGGAAGCAGCAGAGGTGAGTGATTATACCTGGGGATCCCTGATGAGCTGTGGAACCTTGAAATTGTGACCTCTTTTCTCTCTACCTCAATTTTCTCATTTGGAAATGAATAAGACATCTGCCCCTGCTTAGTTGAATAGGACATTATGATAATCTACTAGAAAGAAAATAGTAACATTCCACAGTGCCTTGGGTTGCCGAGGACAAATGAATTGGTAATATAACCAATGCTGCAGAGACCCCTAAGTACTCTGGATTTACATTCTGTTTGGGTTCTGGGGTCCTGACTCTAAGAGGGTTGGCTTAAATTAATCCAGGAAAATTTCCAAGATAAAGTTTAATTATAACTTATATGCAAGTTTTCTCAAATGTGGGTAGCAGGACCCCCCAACACCCTCAGAGGACCTCATGAACTAAATGCATTCTGGGTTTGAAACAACATTTATTTCGTCCCATAGAAAATGCCTAAGATACCAAGGACTCGAAGCAGCCCAAGAAGAGATAAAGAGATATTAAATCCGCAAATAGCCCTTCAGCTCCCTTGAAAGTGATTTGAACTTGGGGGTCATTATTGAGACAACCCATTGACAATCCAGTGAGCTCCTCTTTCCCATAGAGTCCTATATAGTTTTTCCAAGACTCATAGTACCTCCCTGTGGTTTAGATGCCCCCTGGAATTAGTTGTATAACAAATAAACTCCTCATCAGACCTCCACTGTCCTAGCAACTTACTGTCTTTTCTCTCCAAATAGCCAGTCAGTCAACATTTATTAAGAGCTGAATATGTGCCAGGTGCTGTGCTAAGCCCTGGGGATACAAATACAAACAAAAATAAAGGTAGTCCCTGCTCTCAAGGAGCTTATATTCTAATGGATAAAGATGACATGAAACAGAGCAGAAAGGTTGTTGTGGGGCAGGTAGCATGAGAAGGTACCTGTATGGGAGAATGGTGGCAAAGTCTGGAGAGTGAGAAGCAGACAAGAGAGGAATGAAGAATAGCTGGCCTGCATCCTTCCTCAAAATGGAGTTTCTGCAAGACGCTCACCAAGGCCCCCCCCCTCCCCCACCCCCCAGGGCAGGGAGATGTTCCAGGGTGAAAAGGCCATTGATGCTGAGGGAGATTCTGAGGTGGCTAAGTCTGGAAACGGAGCCACGAAGAATGTTGTGGGATGTTTTGCAGGAAGTTTGTAGACTATCCTTTCCCCAGTTGCATCAGAAAATTCTGTCAGGAGTTGGAGTTCATGAACCTTGCCTAGACACTATTCCCTCAGGCCATATGTAAGCACATCTTCAATGTCCTGTGCTTTTGATTTACAACTTTATCACTGTTCCTGAAGGGTGGGGGTCCTGCAGATCCAGAGAAAATGAAGAAAAAAAAGGGGGGGGGGATAAGCTGGGTCTTAGAGATAGTTTTTATGAAAATCAAGGACAGGCAATCCCAATCAGTACAAAACCTGTGCATATACTCATAATTCATTAAGGGGTACTTTTCAGTTGCTTCCCGACAATGGATTGTACCTTACAATATCATGAGGTTCTGCAGCAAACATCTCAGATTGGCTGGTAATTCCTTATTACCGCCTATCCCCAGTAACTTAATATAGAAGAGAATAAAATTTTTGAGTTAGAGGGACCTTGTGGATTATGTGGTTCAAACCTCCACATTTTACAGATGAAAAAACCGTGGCTCAAAGAGAGCTATAAATGGCATAATGGAAAGAACATTGGATTGTTGGAGTCTGAGGACTTGAGTTCAAATTCTACTTCTGCCACTAACTTGTATGACTTTGGGGACAATCACTTGACTTCTCTGGTACTTTCCTTGTCCATCAAATACAGGCATTGGACCAGATGAATGACCAGTAAGGTTCCTTTCAGCTCTAAATCTAATGACTGAAACCTTGGTCTCTTCAATCTCAGTTTAGTGTTTTTTCCAATCACAACAAGGTTATTGTCTGCCCTTAGAGAATTTTTATTTTTGGTTGGGGTTGGACTTCTGGTTGCTAAGAAGCCGTCCTCTCTAAGAAGTAATCTGGATGGGTAGGAGTGGATGGGATCTAATTATCTTCTCATTAGTCTCAATGATTTTTTCCCCCTTAGCACAGACTTGGCCCCAGAGATGGAACAGTGGTATGCCTTGTCTTAATAAATGTTTGCAGTCTTGGTCTGGAGATAACTGGGCAGGGAACCAGCTTTAGCAAGCACAAGATGAGGTATTTGATGTGGTATGGATTTCACAGGTGGAGAAAGTATGGCCTCACATTACGGACTGATTACAGCTTTAGAAGCCAGAAGCCTCAGCACCAAACCATAAAATAGCACGTGGGAAAAGAGAGCTGACCCAGCGATGGGAACTGTTAACTTTCTGCTCAGGAAAATGGATCAATGCCCCCAGGAGAGCTCTCTGAGCCTGGGCTGAGCATTTTCAAACGCCTCCTGTATTTTTCCTTTATTGCTCACTAAGTGATGTTACAGGTTCCTCCCCTGGGTGCCTGTGTTTTATCTGGCTATGAAAAGCTAAGGCTGAAGAGGAACCGAGCCTGTCTTCACAGCTGTTTCCCTTTAATTGCTGTAATTAATATTAATGGCAATTAATATTTAATCAGGATGTTAAGAAACACAATGGCAAAATGCTGGTTAGTAATGTGGATAACCTTGACTTGGGGAGGGGAAGCGGTCTCTCAGCTCAGCCACCTGCTCAGCCCGCAAAGCTTTAGATCAGGGAAACCTGTTGTGGTTTATTCTTAGGTCCTTTTCCATGCCCTCAAGCAAAAGCAGACTATTTACTGACCGTAGCATCAGTGGAAGAGCGGAGATGGCACTGGACTTGGAGGCAGGGAGACTTGGGTTCAAATCTCCCTTTAGACATTTATTGGCCTAGGCAAGTCACTTAACCACTGTGTACCTCAGTTTCTTCCTCTGTAAAACGAGGGTGTTGGACTTCATAGCATCTAAGGTCCCTTCCAGGTCTAAACCTATGAATGTTCCTTATAAACAAAGCACACCTACTATGCTATTGGCACTGAAGACAGAAAGATAAAAATGAAACCATACCTTAATGAGCTTATTTTTTTTTGGTGGAAATAACATGCACACATAAAATTAGATTAAAAATAGAATTGGAGAAGTTACAGTGTAAGCTGCATCACTATGTAAGTTTCCTTTCAAAAGAAGGGGGTATCCTGGAAAGGAAATATTTCTTAATATAGTAGTAACAGCATTGGCCTTAGGGTTAGGATACCTGGATTTGACTCTCCGCTTTGATATTAATAATAAGCAGAGGAAAATGGAGAAATTAGTTAACTCCTCTGAACCTCCATTTCCTTATCTGTGTAGCAGTGTTAAAGAGATGGTATGGTGATTGGGGTGGTTGAATCACTCCTCTTTGTCCTTTACCCTACTACTCTGACTCATTGCCCCATGGATTTCCTGGTATTTCTCCACTCTGGGAAGTAGCATGACAGGGTCTGGAAATTTCTTAATCTTTTTTGCTAGTTTCAAACCCCTACCCAGAAACAGACTCTGGCAAAATACCCGTGGAAGATCCATCTCTTTATCTTTACTGGAGAGGTTTCCCTTTAATTTAATCTTCTCATCTATAGTCCCAATAAGTACACTGCAACTGCTGGTGTTTAATACTATTTTATAAAGACAAAATAAACTTTTAAAACAAAGAAACGTAAATAGATTTTTCCCCTTCCCAAAGAGAAAAGACTTCAGGCTCTCATGAAGGAGCTTAGGGGGAGAAGGGAGATACTGGATTACTGTCTTGGTGATTTGCACCTTGGGGGAGTCCCCACACATGACATAGCTTCTGTTCTTAGACACCTTGTGCCCAAGCAAGCAGCCTTGCCCTCAGAGTCCTGGCTTCCCATTTGGAGGGCAGCTAGATGGTGTAGTGGATAGAGGGCCAGCCTGGAGTCAGGAAGACTCATCTTCCTGATTTCAAATCTGGCTTGAGATACTTAATAGCTTTGTGACTCTGGGCAAGTCACTTAACTCTATTTGCCTCAGTTTCCCCCTCTGTAAAATGAGCTGGAGAAGGACGTGGAAAACTGCTCCAGTATCTTTGCCAAGAAAACCCCATATGGGGTCACTGAGAGTCGGACATGACTGAAACAACTGAAAGTCCCTCCATGCTTCTGGCTTGTGAACCTGTTTTCTCAGCTCCACATGGCTTCATATAGCTTCCCTTTCCCCAACTCCATGTACCTTGTAAGGATCCTATCAGGAGCTGAGTTCCTATTTGAGGCAATCTCCTTGATTCAAGTAAATTGTCTTTTACAGGTCACTAGAGTGTGCCTTATCATTCTTTATCCTATTACTAACTTTCTGATCCACTCAAGGGACTAATTAATATCTGATAAGGGGCTCAATTTGCCACATTTTTACAATCATGTTTTGGGGGTTTAACACGGGGTCCCTTTCAGTTCTAACAAAAAAAAATAACATTCTTTGGCCTTTTAACATCACAATGCAGTATACCATCAGGAAGAAGATTATCTAATTATTTCAATTAGTCTGGGCAAAAGGAGCTGCATTCTTTTGGAGTGAACAGAATAACAATCTTTACAGATATTCCTATGGGGTTACAGTAAAGATTCATGAATTACAAATATAAGAAATGTTGTACTAGATCAGAACCGTGACCCATCCAGAACAATGTTGCCTCCCTAACAAAGGACAAGGAGGCACTCATACTTCCCATCGTGACTTCACAGGGTTATGGATACCCTGTTCCTTTTTTCCTCCCCTAGCTCTCCAGTTTTAGCTTCCCTTGGTAACTCTTTAGAGAGCTGCTATTGAGGAATTCATTAAAAAACATTCTTGACTTGATTTATTTTTAAAATTAATTTATTTTCATTTATCAGCAATCACTTCCACATGCTTTTGAGTTTTAAAATTTTTTCCCACTCCCTCCCCACCTCTCTCCCCAAGACAGCATGCAGTCTGAGATAGGCTGTACATATACATTCCTATTAAACATATTTTCACATTAATGATGTTGTAAGGAAGAATTAGAACCAATAGGAGGAAGCACAAGAAAGAGGAAACAAAACAAAACAGAAGGAAAAAATAGCAAATAGTATGCTTCGATCTGCATTCAAACTCCATAGTCCTTTCTTTGGATGTGGGTAGCATTTTCCATTGTGAGACTTTTGGAGATGCTTGACTTGATTTATATTTTCAGCCTGTATCAACTGGGAGGATAGAATGAAGGAGAATGATGTGTTCACTAAACTTACTAGCTAGGTGACTGCAATAGATAGAGTGCCAGGCTTAGAGTCAGGAAGACCTGAGTTCAAACCTGGCCAAAGACACTTATTAGCTGTGTGACCCTGGACAAGTCACTTAATCCCATTTGCCTCAGTTTGCTCATCTGTAAAATGAGCTGGAGAAGGAAATGGCAAACCACTCCAGTGAGCATCTCTGCCAAGAAAACCCCAAAGGGGTCACAAAAAGTGGGACATGACTGAAATGACTGAATAACAACAAAATTTACTAGCCAATGTGTGAAATAGTCCCATACTTGTCTGAATATGGATTGCACTCTCTCTCCCTGGACACCACCTCCTCTCTGCATTTTTATGACACCACTCTTTCTTGGTTCTCTTCCTACCAAGAGGACCACTCTTCAGTTTTCTTGTCTCAGTCTTCATCTAGCTCGGGGGATCCCTCAAAGCTCTCTGTTGAACCTTCTTTTCTTGGTGATCACATCAGTTTTCATGAGTTCATTATATCTTTATGCAGATGATTCCTGTATCTCTATATCTAGCCCTAATTTTTCTCCTGAGTTCCAATACTGCATTACCAACTGCTTTTTGACATCTTGAATTGGGAACTTTTGGCATTTTAAACTCAACATGTCTGAAATAGAACTCATTATCTTTCCTCCAAAATCCTCCCTTTCCTCAACTTTACTTAGTGTCAGGGGTACCCCCATTGTTACAGTCACCTAGGCTAATTTCTGCAATCCTGAGGAAACCTTCCAGTTTTTAATTTGAGGATGATATTATGGGTTTGAATTCTAGATCTCCCATCAACCAGATGTATGACTGTGGATAAATCACTTAATCTCTTCAAGTGCAGGCCTGACCATGATACCTTCCCCATCCTTACCTTCCACATAATAAACTCTGTTGCTGTTCAATCTTTTTCGGTCATGTCTGTCTCTCCATGACAACATTTGGAGTTTTCTTGGCAAAGATACTGGTGTGGTCTACCATTTCCTTCTCCAGCTCATTTTACAGATGAGGAAACTGAGGTAAACAGAGTTAACTGACTTGACTAGGGTCACACAGTTAGTAAATGTCTGAGGCCAGATTTGATCTCAGGGAGATGAGTCTTCCTGATTCCAGTCCTAGCATTCTGTCTACTTTACCTAGCTGCCCTCAATAAACTCCAGTGTCCCTTTATTGCCTCCAGGGTCAAATATATCTTTGACATTGAAAGCAAAAAAAAAAAAAGCGTGGCACTTTCCTCCATTTCTAGGCTTCTTACACTTTACTCAGCTCCCATGCACTTTATGATCCAGCTTTGTTGTTATTCAGTCATTTCATTTGAATCTGACCCTTTCTGACCCCATTTGGGGTTTTCTTGGCAAAGATACTAGAGTGGTTTGCCATTTCCTTCTCCAGCTCATTTTACAGATGAGGAAACTGAGGCAAACAAAGTTAAGTGACTTGCCCAGGGTCACATAGCTAGTAAGTGTCTGTGGCTAGATTTGAACTCAGTCTTTCTGACTCTAGGTCCTGTGTTCTACCCACTGCTACCTAGCTGCCCCATGAGCCAGATAACACTAGCTTATTTTTCTGTTCCTCATATTGGACTCTCCATCTTTGGATTTTGTGATATTTTTAACCAGCTGTCCTTTATCCCTGGAATTCTCTCTCTTTTCACCTCTGACTCCTAGGTTCCCTGGTTTCCTTTCAGATCAGTTCAAATCTTACCTTCTTCAGGAGGCCTTTCCAGGTTTCTTTTTCCCCTAGTCCCTCTCCTTGGAGATTAACTTCCATTTTATACTGAAGCTATCTTGTATGTATGCTGTCTCCCTGCCATTACAGCATGAGCCCTTTAAGGACAGGGACCATGTTTTTGCCTTTCTTTGTATCTGTACTACCTGGCACATAGTAAATGTTTAATAAATTCTTGTTGACTTGACTCCCCTCTCCTCCAATTCTGCATGTACGAAACCTGAGCGTGGCCCATATTCATGCAAAAGTACTAAGAGTACAACAAGGAAAGTGATAAAAATGAGGAGTGGTAATACAAATGAATAAAACGACTCATTTAAATGGAAGAAAATGTAAAATAATCCGCAGTAAACATTTTAATACCATAATTTTATGTAATTATTTCTAGTATTTGCCTATGCAATTTTTTCCTTTTGAAAAACAACTTATTTTAGGGGTCTGTTGTATATACAGGAGTGACCTATATTCAAAGCAACACAGCACTTCTTTTTATGGGTCCTAAAATGATTTCCCTCCAGTTTGTAGGCTCGTCCCTACTTTTAGTATTGCTGGACTTAGAGACCTAGCAGGAGGTTCACCCAACTCCTTTCTCAATTTTTGTAGAATTTGGTTGCTCCTCTCCTCCCTTTCTAAAGAATCTCCTTTGGACTTGGGGGAGGAAAGGTCAATTCAGTTAAGGCAATGTTGGGATTATGAAATGGAGCAGTCAGGAGTCAGGGGTGGGTCACCAGAATGGGGTTGGAAGGATGGAGAGCAGGATGTGGGAGCAGCTGATGCAGCAAACAGGAAGTAGGGTCAGAAATTAGGGGAGCAGAATCAGGCTCCCAGGCTCGGGTAGGGCTCGGAGAGACAGATCACCAGCAGGGAGGATGTCTGTCCCTTGGGGATCTCAAATGTTCACCTATAACTGGTCCAGCCTCTTCCACCTTCAGAATCCTGGTTGGAAAACTGGTATTTATGTGTCCAGCCTGTCTGCAGCTCTGCAGGATCTTGGCATGCATGATAGGAAACCAATTCCCGAATAATGGATTGCTCATTATCATTTTCTCCACTCCTCAGGGTACAAAGCGCCTCAAGGGAATGTTACTGTCTTGGGAATCGGTTCCTAAATCGGTTTCCTCCACTGGGAGGCAAAGGGCATTCTAACACCCAGCTGCTTTCTGAGAAGCAGCAGAGGGCAGCTGATCTAACGTAACTGGTACAACCACCAGATTTTTTTGTCTTTAAGGCCTGTTCCTAGATTTATGGCATTTTGTTCCCCAGGGGTTCCATTTGTCCCTTTCCCCCTTTTCTGAGTCACTTCAATCAATAACACATCAGCTCCTCTGCTTTTCCATGACTTACTGAGCACCACAGTTGGGCTGGGTAGCTAAGCAGTAACGTTGATGGTCAAGAATAAACAGCCTCAAGATTACTAGCTTCACATGCTGATATTTCCTGTGACAATATAATTGCAGCTGTATTGTAAAAACATTTCCAAGTGTTCACCAGGGCTGGAAAAAGTAGGTCAGCGCTACAGACCTGACTCCTCCTGACCTTGCTTTGTACTCTTCAGCTGAATAACTAATAAAAGAAAAAGTTTATAACATGAAATACATGTAAAAGCTCAAAGATTGAACAAAAGGTTAATCTCCCTAACAGAAATTAACAAACTGCATGAATCAGGATTTTCTTTATAGTCTGTTGTGAGGGATAATAGCTTGGCAGTTTAAGACAGACCCTAGGCCTTCATTTCAGGCTTTAGGATCTGAAAGTCTTGACTGAGTGTATGTGTCTGCTATGAAATGTATAAACTGCAAAACATAAATGTACTTTGAAAATTCAAGCATCTTGGCATTTCCTGATGATGCTGCTGACCTAAATGGAGGTAGAAGCTCAGAATTAAAATAAATAAATGATTAGGTTAGATAATGGAAGCTATTAGAGCAGAACCCTAATTAATAAATTTGTGAATTCATTTCCTCTGCTGCACATATTAGCCAGGCTTAGTGGAGTGACCTTGTACAAATCACCTACCCTTTCTACTATAGATCTCAGTTTCCCCATCTCTAAAATGTAGGAATTGGGCTCTCAGGTTCTTTACATCTCTAGCAATGGCATATATTTTTCTACTTACATAAACCAGGATGTAAAAATCCCACAAACAAATAAGCAGTGAGCTTAGGATTTTTTCCTTTTCATTTGTTGAATTTTAGGCTATGTGGCGCTATTTATTGTCTCCAGTTCCAAACATATACTATCATATTATCTGGATAAATGGAAACCTCTGTTCGGTTTTAATATGATCACATCGCTGGCACAGGATAATTTAGATGCCAGCTGGGAAAGTGACTGATAGTACCGCATAGGAACATTGATTGATTGATCAGGGTCAGTTGCTGCCAATCACCTCCATGGATGAGAGAGCTTCCATGGCCACAGCTCCGTGGCAAAGGAGAGGTGCATTATCCCTTCCAATGGGCTGACCTGCAAGAGCTCAACTGCACAAAGGCACACAGTAGGTTAAAATACTTTGAGGTTCCCAAGCATATAAGTTTCAGGGCCTGTGTGAAATCAGTTGTTCTTCATTCCACATCTCTCTCTTGTTGTTGATTTAATGTTCAGTTGTTTTCAGTCCTGTCTGACTCTTCATGACCCCAGTTGGGATTTTCTTGGCAAAGATACTATAGTGGTTTGCCATTTTCTTCTCCAGCTCATTTTACAGATGAGGAAACTGAGGCAAACAGGGTTAAGTGATTTGCTGAGAGTCACACAACTAGTATGTGTCTGAGGCCAGATTTGCATTCACAAAGATGATTCTTCCTGACTCCAGACCCAGCACTCTAATCACTGTGCCCCCTAATTGCCCCTGATGATTTAATAAGGACGAACAATTCATTAAGGATTAATTTAGAAGCACCAAGTGAAAAATGTAACAGTGTAGCTCTTGAGTTATACTTGAAGGAAAGATGCTCCATGATGCTCTAGGGTTGGGTCTGGCCTAGGGAGGATGGAGACTCTTCAGGAATAAGTTGTTCATAACTCCTTTAAAAGCAAAGTCAAGTTTGGTGGGGTTGAATGAACATGGACTGGTGAGTGTGGGTACGAAGGATTTTATAGGGGGTTAGAGTCCAGATCTGGACCTAAAGAGAAAAGCAGTCAATCATTACCTTACAGTCCTATGTTATATTTCATCATTAAGGCAAGTGTTAGTTTCTGGCACTAGGTACAATCTGAATGTGGAAGATCACCTACCTAATAACCAAACATGATGCATTGGAAGGGGCATTATACTTGGGAGCAAAAACTATGTACCAACTCAAAAAATATTCCAGTGAAGAGGATCGCATTTACCATTATTACAAATCACCTTTAGGTAGTTAAACTAAAAATGTCATTGGAAGAAAGCTTCTGGGCACACCAATATCTATCTGAGATTGTCTTTAGTTATGATTTTTGAATGGAACGATCTGCTACTATTCTCAAACCAGAGATCAAGGGAGTAACTAAAACATTTAGTTAAAAATAAGAACTTTCAGAATTCCTCTTGACTGTGGACTACCATCTGAGACCACTTAGCTTTTCACTTGATTTGAATTTAAAAACATGACTATAAATGGGAGAAGGAATATTTATTTAAGTGTCTGATTATTACTTCCTCTGGTCAGGCTGTAGAAAAGAGACAGTTTATTGCTCATTTAATTACTTGAAAGCTTTGTTGATATTACCCTCAGTTGCCTTCTCCAAATTGAAATTTACTTATGTAGTATACATATCCCCCCAATAGCATATAAATTCCTTGAGGATGACTTTAATTTTTTGTCTTTATATGCCTAGAACTATGTCTTGCCATAGTTAATGCTTAATAAATATTTGTTGAGTTGATTTCAAAGTTCTTTCAGAGTAGTAGAAATCTAAGGGAGGGTTGAGTCCCTTTGAAAGAGCCTGTAACTCACCCAATGACTTCTCAGTGAAACTCAGCAGCAGTGCTGCCAAACCTGTGGGCTTTCTATGATCATAGGCAGGTCGTTTTAAATTTCTTTTTCCCCCTGTATGGCTGTGTTATTGTGAATCCCTCAAAAAAAAATAAAGATTACTCTGCATTTCAACTCCTTTTATAGCTACCCACAGATTTCTGGGCTTTTGCTGATGATAGCATATGGGCCCGTGGCACAAAATCTGTAGGCAGCAGCATCCTTGGGGCATTGCAAGAAGACCTTGTTTCTAGCAATATTGGCAGAATATGAGACTTATCTTAAGATTGCACAGCCTAAGGGCAGGAACTACACAGCTATCTGTTTTAAAAGTTACTAAGTTTATTCCTTTACACAGAAAGGGATGAAAAATAACTACTTTACTCTGAGAGACCACGGTTTGAGGAGGCATTGGTTATACCTAAAATCTGTCTTCTGTGCCCTGTAATAATGGGTCTAATATTTAAACAGCCTTTGGCCCACCTGTCAGGTATCTCCACTGTAGATAGGCCATTCTTTTTTTAATATCTGTCCCCTTAAATTGAGCTATATCTTGATTACAGAACTGAGTGGTTCCTACTTATCTACTCAAGGCCTAGACTTTCTTTAACTCAATAAATATGGGGTTATTAAAATTTCCTCAAGTGCATTTGCATCTCTTGCAAAAAAGCTTTATACAAAATGGGTTTAAGCAATGAAGGCGTAACAGCTCAGCTTGATGGAATCCAGGAAGAGATCCATCTGGACAGATTTCTCTCCAAATGACAAGCATTGCTAAATGTAGTTCATTCCTTAGTTGTAAAATACTGGCCACTTCCTGTGGAGAGAATGGGGCAGCTAGTTGGCGCTGTGCATAGAGTACCAGGTCGGCAGTCAGGAAGACCTGGGTTCAAATTTGGCCTCAGACACTTATTAGCTGTGTGACCCTGGGCAAGTCACTTAACCTCTGATTGCCTGACAAAATGGATCCACTTACAATGGCCCTGGGACGTAGGTGCTATTATCAGCCTCATTTTACAGATGAGGAAACTGAGGCAATCAGTGGTTAAGTGACTTGCCCAGGGTCATACATCTAGTATGTGTCTGAGGCTAGATTTGAACTCAGGTTTTCTTGACTCTAGGCCCTGAATAAGATTATCCACTGTGCTACCTTGAATCTTAGTTTCATAACTTGCTAAAATTCTGTCTTTTGCTGAGATATTCTTGAAAGTGTCAGAGTATCAATTTAAGTGATATTATAAACACCAAAAGTGTAATCTAGATTATATGTATCAATCTTCTCTACTTTTTCTCTAACAGTCTCGAAGCCATTTTGGTACTTGGTATTCCTTTTTATAGCGACAAGGTGGTATAGTGGATAGAATAGGAGCTCATCTGTCAGGAAGATCTGCGATTAGCTCTGTCTTGGACAGACTGGGTGCATGACATCGGGCAAACTTCTCGGTGCCCCAGTAGCCTCTAAGTTTATATGTTGTCGAGAAATTACTGTACTTGTAGAGGGAGTTTTCTCCCTTGGAGTTCTCTATCAATTAAATCGGAGGTCTGGTACAAAAAATATTCTTGGGAAGCTTTTTAATGATGGTAACTGCATGTATAAATACTAAGCTACTAATAAGCAGAAAAAAATGACTCATATTTTTTCTCCTGCCAATTTCCTCCTAAGAGCTTGGAAAATATTCTGGATTCCACTTTCTATAGGAACCTCTAGAAAAGGTGAGATGCAATATTTTACAATGAGTGAATAAGTTGAGAAAAAATATTTCTGAATGCTTTCATTAATTAAAAAAAAAGCTATCAATATTTTTGGATTTCTAAAGGCAAAATTTAATAAATTAATACAAGCATGCCAGATAAAAATACAAAATTACAACAGAAAACCAATAATAATAATATAAAAGAAAACGCTCAGTGTTGTACATTTTATTGGCATGGATAACTGCTTAAAATAACAATCAGAAAACACATTTTGTTCTTGTTGGAAACAAAGTACTACATGATAGAAGAGCTGAGAGAAACCAGAAATAAACCACCCAATAAAAGTTGGCAAATGATAATAGAGAATGGCAATGCGTGAGCCCAAGGTACTGTTTCACACATTTTTTTTTTTGTAAGTATCAGAAACTAATGACCTAGAACATAAAAGCAAAATCACAACAGGTTTACACTGAGAAACATGCTGAATTACAACCACAGACTATCCAGGATGAAGAAGCTGCACTGTTTTGTTGTTTCTTTAGTAAAGAGATCTCTAGTCCAAAGGGGAGCCAATCATGCAATAGCTTGAGGTTCCTTTAACATGATAAACACCCAGGATTACTAGTACTGAAGCTTAGGCGTTAATTGTTGGACAAGGACAGCTGAGTGGCACTACACAAACAACAGAAAATTCCTTCATTTTTATCTGGTGCATACCCAAAGCTCTAATCAAGAAATAATTCAGCTAGAAGAGCCAATTAAATTACTATAAAACATTCCTTCATCTGTAGAACATAGCTCTCTTCTCTTTATGCAAAAGGGAAAATTCAAAATAAAATGTCTTCATTTTTGATAAGCATCTCCACCACCAGTCTCTGATACCGTATATCATTCAGGGCCGCCATTGCATCTAATTCTGGAGATCTCATGAGGGTGGGTCCAAAAACAATTCCAAGATTCTCAGCATTCATGAGGTTTTCCTTTTCATGAAGGGTTACCCTAAAAAAACCACACACACAAGAGAAGTCAAAAATCTTTTCATTAATAAGCAAGAGTTTGTTTTCTCAAAGTCAGATGGCTAGAGTGGACTAAAATATCCAACTTAGAATGTATGCTTGCTCCCAATTGAGTATATTAAATGCTGTGCCCTGTCAATTCAATTCAAATCAGTTCAACAAGTATTTATTAAAGATATTCTGTTTGCTAGACACTGTGCTAGGTACTGGGAAGACACATCTCAACCTATTAATTTCCTTGAAGTGAATTCATTTAATGATTGATGTGAAAATTCCACATAGTTCACTGAGCACTCAGGCCTAAACTAAGGCATTGGACTAGGTGGGCTCCACCTTCTTTCTATTGTCTCCAAGGAAATTAATAGTAATAATGCCTTATGTAGCAGTTGAAGGCTTAAAAGAGTACTTTTGTTACAACAGCCCATGAGGTAGGTGGGGAGATATAATAACCTCACATCTCATGGATGGGAAAATGGGGAGGGCTTAAGCGACTTGCTTATAGTCATGCGACTTTCTTCATTTTTCTATGCCTTAGTGTTATGGGTACACAAATGATGGAAATGATGGAAAGGAGCCCATGGACTTCACTCAGAAAGGACATTTTCAGCATGGCAGATTGCATTGTTCTCAGCTATAAAGCTGAGAGACGCTGGGGACTGAATCATTTTGGAAGGTGAATTTTGGAAAAGAGCCAAAAAAAACCGAGTAATTTCAGTCCCTCTTGGCATAACATCACAGATCTAGGGCTGGAAGAGGTCATCAGGCCTAACCTCCTCATTTTATAGATGACAAATCTGAGACCCAGGGAAATTAAATGACTTGGCCAAGGTAGTAAGCATACAGGTAGGCATTTGAGGTGGGATCTGAATGCAGATCCTTTGACTTTAGTTAGTACTTTTTCCATCTTCCACCACCAAAGAAGACAAAATTTATTGCCTATACTATAGTCCTTCATCTCAAACAAATCATGGCTAAGTGAGGAAGAATAAACATCTTTTTAAAAATTTTTTAAGGGGGAGGGCCACTGGAGTAACATGGCAGGAAGCAAACTTTGACTTGTACCTGAGGTTGCACACATTAAGTAAAGGTTCTAAATAACATGGAAGAAACATCTGGTCTTCTGTAAAAAGTACTAAGTATTCATTTTTTGGGAAGCTCATAAGTTATGAAAATATTTAACTGTTTTTGCTTCAGGGCCACTTAATCTCTTAACCCTGAAAGATTCCATTTAAACTTATAAAATGGTCACTACCATCTGTCTGGCACAGTGCTCTATATCTAGCGGGCATTTGTCAAATTTGTTTTTGTTATAACTTTGTTGCTATTCTCATATTTTTGTCATATTTTTGACTGGCCATGAGATTTTCAAACCACTAGAATTCCATCTTTTCAGCTTGGAGAGATATCAGAGTGGCTGAGAAATCATACAACAACACCTGTACCCATTGTTTTAGTATATAGAACCAGACCTTGTGAGGTACGAGAAAAAGCGTATTATCCTTTCCCTTCTTCTCCTAACCTTCTAACTCTAACCTTTTCACACCAACCCATTTGACTCTAATTAGCACCAGCTCAGGCAACACTCATTGAAATCACTGAAAACCTGAGCAGAGATTTTAACATTTAAACAAGAAGATTAAAAAAAAAAAGTCAGTTTCTCAAATCTCAAAGGTGGTTTGTTGCTTCCAATTTTCCATGCTAGAATCTGTGAAGTTTCATTCTTTGTACTCTCGGTTGAGAAGACTTTGTGTATTTGGCAGAACACGAATATTTCTGGCACGGTAACCACAAATAGATACTGCTTTGTCAAACTTGTTTCTGCCCTAATCAAGTCTGCATTCTCTTTGGTTGTGTAGAATGCTGTTGATGCTCTTTCAGAAATGCCTTTCCAATTCTTGAAGTTTTCATTTCCATGTGTCCTATTGTGATTCAGGTCATGGATTTCTCTGAAAGTTGCTGTGTCTAATACACAATATAAAGGTCTGACAGACTTGTTCTTCGACTACCTTCTACTTTGAACTGAGGAAAAGGCGTCCTAGTGAATACACTCATTGCTAGACTGTTCAGAATTTGGAAGGTTTCCTAGATTGACCCTCACAAGTGTCATCTAACAAGTAAGAACTTTGGGGCAGCTGGGTGGTGTTGTGGAGAAAGCACAGGCCCTGGAGTCAGGAGGACCTGAGTTCAAATCCAGCCTCAGACAGTTGATACTTACTAGGCATGTGACACTGGGCAAGTCACGTAACCCTGATTGTCTCACAAAACCAAGAACTTGGCTATAGGTGAGGATAATTGTTCTTCACAAGTGTGATGCTTAAAAAAAGTGTAACAGAAGTGTCTTTGTAAAGTTGTGCATAAGTTAACCTTTTATAAACTGATTCATATTTTAAGGGTGTTAAGGGGCCTTGGTGTTTCGTAAACAATATGATTAATCCTTTTGACAGGTAGATAATCATTTCTTAATATAGGTTTATCAATCTGAATTTTTACATATATTTTGTTTTAATATAGAAGCTTTGTTTTCTATCTAATAAAGACATAAATATACATGGAAATCAGGACCATCACTCATTTTCCTATGTCAATGAATAAAACAGATCATCACACTTTTCAGGGTCTGCCCACTGGAATTAGAATAAGCAATACAGCTATAAAAGGACCCATCACTTATTCCCTCAGCTACCCATCCAATCCAAGCCCACAATTTTAACAATCAACTAATTAAACATTTGTGTGCCCTACCATGCCATATGACGGGCCCTGTGCTAAGCACTGGGGGCACAAATGCAAAAGTGAAACATTCCCTTCTTCAAGGAACTGACATTCTATTCGCATCTACTGGGAACCCATTCCCTCATTTCTATGAAGATTCCATCTTAGCAGCCTTTGGTCTATTTCAGTAAAGGTCCTATTGAGATTTCCACGGCAGATGAAGGGACAAATCCCCGAATACCACATTAGGAGGTAGGTTGCTATTTATTTATTTATTTTTATTGTCAGGTTACAAGTCATGCTTGGAAAGCAGGATAAGTCACTTACCTCTTTAAATGTGCCATGAGATACCGAAGCGTTTCACAGTGCGCAGGCGGCAGTAGTTTCAACGCTTCATGAAGAGTTTCCAGCTGTTCATCAGGATCCAAAGTCTCTGAAACAGTAAGTCACATATAATCCTGATGGATGACTGATATGGCTGACCCATATCCAACTCTTAACATGTAATTTCTACCAGTGTTGAACAATGCTCTCTCTTACAAATCCATGCTTGTGATGTTTTCTCCACAATTTCTAATGTTCAAATTGAAGATTCCCAAAGGCAGGAATTTCAACTTGTAAATGCTATTTATTTGAATTTTGGGGCAGAATCCAGTTTCCTCAAGGATGTTTTGCTGGAATCTGATACTTCTGTCTCAAATCTGCTGAAGAAAATTGGCCATGACCAGGAAAACAACATTGCTATATATATGGTGCAACAAGAAGACAGTGAATGAAACTGTTAAAAAACAAACATACCAGAATCTATCCGCAGAAATGAGAGTTGTCCTTCAGAGCAGTCACCTTGGGGGGCCTGACCTATTCTAACAGGGCTGCTGTTGCCCAAAACCCTTCTGGAACACTGCAGAACTGCCTTCAGAGTGAATTTATGAACAACACAAAATGAATTTTCTTATAACTGCTTTTTGACTGAAAATGGTATTACCCAGCTAGGTCTTCTATGGGAATATATCTGTCAATCTTGGTTTTAAATGATTTTTGGCTCTTTCCAGAAATGAAATTCAACCTCAAAAATGGTACCCTTGAAGAGATTCTGAAGAGCCTACAGGCTCTCAAGGCACTTTCAAAGGTGTTCTAAAAATGGTTTTAAAATGGTAGCATCTTGAAGTAGTTATATAGCTTCTCAAAGAGGCTGCTTTTAAGAGGTAAATACTAATATTTCTGCATAAGTTCTGGTATTTAAAAAACTACACAGTTTATAGTCAGTCATACCTTTTATTTCTAATCATCCATCATTCCCTCCTAATTTGAGCTGTTTTAATCTTTTGAATTCTAATTCAGGCATCCAAGGAGAAACATACAGTACATTCTTAATGCTATCCCCAAACCATTCGTCCAGCCAATTCCTAACTGGACCAAGGCCACATAAGACTTAAAATCTAGGCTTCTGATTACCAGTTAGAGAGACTCTATTCCATTTCATCCAAACTCTGAAGAAAACAACCAAATGATAATGACTTTGTCAAGATGAAAAAGCTCCATTACAAGGTACCCCTATACCCAACCAAATGGCTAGATTTCTTGGTTTATAAGTGTAAAAGAAAGGGATAGATTTGAAAGCAGTTTCAGAGAGGGAATAATAAGTGAAGCCTCTTATTCCAAGGAACTATGACTCTGTACAATTCCTGCCCAAAGCTACACAATCCCAACTTCATGTCTTTGCAATAGAGAATACATTGTTTGACTTTTCCAGGACAATTCCAAGACAAATTGTCACCATAAGGTGACAATTTATAGAAAAGGGATGTCATGTCATATCCCAACTGATGAAATTCAGTCACTGGAAGGTTTCAAGATCAACTGCTAGAATTTAAAAAAAATAAAATTTCATTTGTTATGTACTTTTTTCTGCAACAAACTTATTCTCAAGTGACACTAAATGGAGAATTTCAAAATGAATTAGAGATCCTGAGGAATCTCTCAACTCTCAAAGTTAACATTATTTCAAGAAGCCACCAGATGGAGCTATTTTAAGAGACTGTATTTGGAGATTTTTATCTTTCATATGTGAATGGGAGATCACAGGATGGTAGATTTAGATCTGGAAGGGAATTTAGAAGGGCAGCTAGAGGAAACTCCTCATTTTGAAGATGAAGAAAGAAAGGTAAATGGATTACCCAAAACCACCTAGAGGCAGATCTAGGATTTGAACCAGGAATCCTCTTGCTCAGAATCTAGTGTTCTTTCTATTGTACCATATTATGTTAGTGAACTGGTATACTGTATATGACACTGTTTTTACTGGTACTACTCTGAAAAAGCAGTAGACAACATCGATATTCTTTATTGCTCAGATTTCTGAGTGATTGTTTATTATTATTATTTTGTAGAAACAAACAGGGATGTGTAACTTTGCTCAAATTTCCCAAGAAATCCAAAATATTCCTAATTTTTATTCTGGTGGTTATATTCACAAGAACACAGAGAAGATGACCCCAAAATCAGACATGTTTCATCAAATAAGTTGAGAGTAATAAGTCAGAAACATCTCCTTCTGAAGCTCAAACTTCTCATCTGTAAAGCCAGATGACAATACTCCCTACCTTAGAGGTTTATTGTGAGTAAATACTTTTTTCAAGTCTCTAAATGATATATAAATATAAGCTAGTAATAGAGTTAATAGCAAACATTCTAGATGCATGGAGAGGCTTTAATATAAGGATGTGTAATTATAAGTTCTTCAATATTCATGATCAGTTTCTTATAAGTGAATAAGAATATGCGAAGATCTAGAGATAGATTGCTAATCAAAGAATAAGTCATTAAAGTTAAGAGGGAAAAATAGAGATGCTCTAATTTCCAGACTTTTGTTCTACTTGGGAAAGTATGGATTGAATGGGACAGAGAAAACTGAGTTCTATTTCTAGAGATTCTCTCATCTCCTCCTTCGTTTGATTTTAATTCTTTTGAGAAAAAGCCTCCTAGATTCTCAGGAGAAAATTAGTAAGGTCATTAGTATTTTTTTACATTAGCACCATTACCCTCTAAAATTTTGCAGTACCTTCTACAGTACATCCTGACTGAAAAACTTCCATGCATTGCCATGTACAGTGAAATGAGAGAGAAACTTTTCCTGATCCCTCTAGATGATTGGTTAGCTCTCCTGCCACTTTCCAGGAGCTGTTGGCCCCATCTTCCTATGGGACCAACTGACCTCCTGCACCCATCCTATCACATAATAGAGGACCAGACATGGAGTCAGGAAGACCTGAGTTTGAATGTTGACTCACTAGCTGAATGACTCTGGGTAAGTCACTTAAACTCTCTTAGCCTCAATTTCCTCATTTGTAAAGTGGGGATAAGACCAGCACCTACCTCACAGAGTGTTTGTGAGGACCAAATGAGATATTCTATAATTATCTCCTTCATAAACCTTAAAGTGATCTGTAAATGGAAGCTGTTATTATTTCCTATAATAAATTTCTTTCAGACCTCAAGGCCTGTTTAGACTCACGGAAAAACAGGCTCAACAGAAGCAGAACAGCTCCTTGAGGAGAAATCTTCAAGTTGAACCGCTAATCTGCTTCAGGGAGGGCAGGCACGATGGTGATGACAATAGATGGAAAAGAAACATCAGACTGCAGAAATCTCTTTGGGCAAAGAGGGATGAAAACACCTGACAGCCACTGAATTAGATGTTTGTTGAACACTGAGCAGAGTTTAGGAAAGACTTGGCCCCCCCCACCTTTTCTCTTTTTTTCCTATTTTTTTCCCCCTCCCACCTCTTGGCTTTCAATTCCTTTAAGAAATACCATGCGTTGGCAGGTTGTGTCTCATCTGAGCTTTTAGGAGGAGAGGCTCTATATAAATCTATAAATAAACAAAACCTGCACTCGAAATAGAGAGCTCCATAAATGATGGTACCAACATCAGACATGTAAATTAAATGCTGACACTATGTTCAGGCATTTGTGCTCAGCAGACCTGAACTAACACATGGTGAGTTCCTAAAATTGTATCATATCCCATCGCACTGCCCCCTACCCCCAAAGTATGATATGAAAAGGAAGTGAAAATAGAAAAAAAAAATTTGTACTTCACATCTCTCTGTGTATATGTATGTGTATGTATATATGTATATATATATATATATATAGAGAGAGAGAGAGAGAGAGAGAGACAGAGAGAGAGGGGGGAGGGAAGGAGGGAAGACTGAGGAAAGGAGAAAGAGGGAGGGGGAGGAATCCAGCTACAATGCCTCACTGTCACATGGAGGTGAGTGACTCTGGATATTCAAAGGCTATAGCAGTGATACTCAATCACTGACAAAGTTCTTAAAAAACTAGAAAGACTCTAAAAATGGGCCTGGAACAGAATGTATTTGTGCTATCTGAAGACCAGCCTTGCTAATTGTAAAAAGATTACCTATCACAGAATCAGAGATCAAGGCAATATTTTTTTGGGGGGGGGGAGCAGCAACTCCTTAGATAGCCTGCCTTGGTAAAAAGGTATATCCATAGGGATGAAATAATTTTTTAGAATTGTTCTCCATAATTCATTCCTGTTCTTTTTTTTTTTTTAGCCACTAAAAAAAGCATAATGTGTGAATTTCCAAAGGACTGGATAACCTTGGAAATTCCCAGGGAGAAGAAACCAGCAAACACAAAACAAGAAAATGGTATAGCGCGTAACAAATGCTTTTTCATTCAACCATCCATATCAATACTTGGGCAGGGATGCAATTAAAAAGTAATACTCCACCTTAAACCTCTACTTTTCAGTTGGCCTATATGTATATAAAATAGCTTTAAGTGAAGGTAACTTAATGATTCTTCTCTCAGTACACATAGAAACATATCACATACAGTAAAAGATAGTTACACAGTTTAGCATAGAAGAAGCCCCACTACATGCACTGTCTGTTCTATACACAGTACCATCTGAAACATTCTTCGAGGCCTTTTTGAGAGCAATGTTACAGATGATGTTGTCAAATAAGACATGAAGGTTAATGTTTTCAATGCCTTAACCACAACTCCTTCATACCTATTCATGTCAGTCCCATCCTTCTGGTGTCCCGATCCTACCCTTGCCTATATCAATACCATCCCACTTCCCTAAAATTTCTTTGTATTCATCTATATTTGTATATCCCCCGACCCTCCCCCCCAACATAAACTCCTTGAGGGCAGAGGCCATTTAACTTGTTTATCCTTTGTATCCTTAGCACCTAGCATTTTTGTTGGCACACTAGGTGTTTAATAATTTAATTTTAATAATTCTGTGGAAATACATTGACCTGAATTAAAAATCTTTTTTTAAAAAAATCAAATTTTTCCAATAAGGGTTTGGTATCCAAGACATATAGATAACTACCAGACAAATATGCGTGTGTATGTGTGTATGTGCGTGCGCATGTGGGAATACATATATGAATGGAGGGACGGAGGGATGGGGGGGGGAGAGAGAGAGAGAGAGAGATTTCTTTTAGTATTGCTGCCTACATCCCATTCCTAGTATTTTTAAGCTGTAAAAAATGACTTATCTTGTGAGCAGTTTGTTATCATTAGCTGCAATATTGCTTCTACATTAGGAAAAGGCAACTGAATCTTATCTTCGATGATGCTATGATTTAGTCCCTGGAGCCATCATTCCCCCCACACACCCCCAGTAATTTAGTAATTTTTTTGCATTTAGAGTCCACAAACCATAAATTTAACCCTGTTGCCTAGGTTCTTAGTTTCATGAAAATTGCCCGTCAGAAGAGAAGGAAGTTCAGGGGTGAATCTCTCACAGATCAGTTCATTTGGGAGGGCTTCACTAAGAAAGTGTCTTGAGTTTGGGGAGCAAGAACATAACAGAGGGAGTTTGATAATCTGAGTTTGGGAAGACATTCTTACAGGGCATCTAGCATGAGGAAAGGTTCATGGGGGAAGGCGACCAATTCAGTTCATTGAGGAGATGAATTCAACAGCACTCATTAAGCACTATTGGTCACAGCTTGAGCTGTGATAGATAGACTCTGGGTTTACAAAACCCAAGAAGTTTCTGCTCTTCAAGAGCTTACATTACCCAAGAGTGAAAGAACACGTACACAGATAAGTAAATACAGAATAAATATGAAGCAATTTTTAAAAATAGGTTCTCTTCTGCTCCCATGGATTTAATTATCATCTTTATGTATACAACTCCTAGATACACACATATATATGTATGTATGTATATGTGTATATATATATACATATATAACATATACATAGGCATATATGTATATATGTGCTAAAAAGTCAAGCCAGCAAACATTTATTAAGGGCTTACTATGTGCCAGGCACCGTACTAAGCACTAGGATATAAATTCAAGCAGGAAGATATGCAATCCCTGCCCTCAAGGAGTTTACATTCTAATAGGAAAATAACACATAAAAGGGAGTTGGAAAAAGGGAGGGTAAAGATGAAGGGACTCAGCAGCACAAGGGCTCTATAGAAAAGACCAAGAGGAGAGTGGGGAGTGGAGCCTAGAGATGAACAAAGACATGGGTGGCCTGGGCATCCTCTTTAAAATGGAGGTTCCTGGAAGAACCAGCCCTTCAGGGGAGGGCCTACAGGAATGTAAGGTACTTCTATCCAATGTGTGGAGTTCAGAGCTGAAGTGAGCTTCTAGGATGAAGTAGTTTCTAGAGCATTATAGAGAAAGTATAGAAGGAGAGTCAGGAGTATAGCCTGCATACACACACATATATACATAGATCTATGAATATGTATGCATACATTTATAAATATGTACATATGTATAAGAAGATATATGGATATCTTTATATCTACATATGTCCAACCACAGTCTCTCTCCTGAGCCTCAGTTCTGAACCACCAGATGCCTATTAGATATTTCAAATTGGATGTACCAGAGACTTCTCAAATTCAACATGTCCAAAACTGAACTCATTTCCCCTAAATCTTACCCTCTTCCAAATGTCCCTCTTTCTGTCAAAGAAATTATCATCTCCAGGTTTGTGACCTTGGTATTATCCTGGATGCCTTACTCTCCTTAACTTCATATATTTAATCAGTTGCCAAATCTTGCAATTTCTACTTCCCAACCTCTCTCACATCCAACCCCTTCTCTTCATTCAACCCCTCCCTTAGGCTGAGCCCCTTTCCCCCACCTCAAGTCTCTCTCCATTCAAGTCCATCCTACACTCTGCTGCTAAGGTCATTTTCCTTATGCTCGGATCTGACCATGTGACTCCCCCCCATTCAATCAACTCTAGTGACTTTCTATTGTCTTTAGGATAAAATATAAACTCCTGTTTAGCTTGGCTTCAACCTATCTTGCAAGTTTCACTGTGCATCACATTCTCTCCTCTTACATTCTATGATGCAGCCAAATTGACCTTCTCTTTCTTCCTTAAACACAACACTTCATCTCTCATCCCTATTACTTTGTACTGGCCACCCTCTATGTCTGGAATGTACTCTCCTATCTCTGTTTCCCTCTCTTCCTATAAGATGTGGTTCAGATATCATCTTCTATATGAAACTTTTCTTTATCTCACATCTATATATCTATATCTATGTATGTGTGCACATGTGCACATATATATGTGTGTGTATATAATTTAGTTGTATTTATTAATTTTTTATTTATGCTATACATGTATTTAGTTATATACAAACTTATTGTCTCCCTTCTCTTACAGTCTCTTAGAATGTAAGTTCTTTGACATTAGTGACTATTTCATTCTTTGTACTTTAATCCCCAGAGCCTCACACAGTGTGTGGCACATAGTAGGCACTTAATAAATGCTTGCTGATTGACTGATTGGTGGGCAGAGCTTGGATGGACTTTGTCTCAGAGATGGCACTTGAATTTAGGGGTCAAGGAAGCTAGAGGTTTCCAAGAAGGAGAGACAGGGGAAGAAGAACACTTAGGGGTGGTGACTGTGCAAAGGTGTGGAGGTGGGAGAAGAAATGTGTAGAAGGAAAAGCAAGAAGGCCAGTTTGGCTGCAATACAGATTATATGTGGATGAGTATTAGTAAAATCAGTCTAGAGAGATAAATAATTTGAAGTCAGATCATGAAAGGGGTTTAAGTGCCAGAGAATGATAGGAAATGAATATTTTTCCCTTAGTGTTGTGGGGTGGGTAGAGGGAGTGAAGGCAAATTAAGTTATCTGGGCCAGCTTGGTAAAGGGTAATGTGGCAAGGATAACATTGCTGATGTCATCACCAAATGTAATACAAAGGTCATCCTCTTTATGCATGTAAAGTAGCAGAGAAGTTTTCTATTAACACAGCTCTCCAAAGTTGGTTCTTGCTCTTTTTGCAGCCATGAAAGAAAAGAGCATAATGGGAGAACTTCTGAAGAACTGGGATTTGGCCTTAAACCTAGGAAATTCCCAGGGGAGGAAACCAACACAAAAGAAAACAAGAAGCCGGGGTAATTCCCACCCACTTCCCTGGCTATCCCCAAGTCTGTTCTGTGTCAGTTCTCTGATACAAAAGAAGTTAACGTCCTATGGTAGAAACCCAGGATTGTTCATGCATACCAAAATGGAGATCCCCACAAGCCAGAGAAAGAAAGCCTCCAACTTCGAATTTCTCTTCTCTACAAAGAAATGCTAGTTCAATGGCAAGAATTTAGCCCTACATGGGACCAAACCACAAAAATCCTCAACAAAAGCTACATATGGGAAACTACAGACTCAAACAAAGAAAGTTTGTTCTCTGGTTCCCAAGTCAGAAAGCAAATCAGTGTTGCTAAGGAAATGATGTTATTATTTAAGGATCAAGGCAACATTTGGTTTGGGGCTAAGAAAAAAAAACTAGCAGAAATAACCTGTCTTTTCTGAGTAATAGTGATGGCAATATTTAAGAAGAACAACATAGGGTTGTGTAAAATTTTTTTTTAAAAGAGGTCTGAATTACAAGTATGATTTCTACAGCATAAATAAAGTTTGGCAAATGAACCTTGAGTTTGTAGCTGACACACGCCTCTGAGAAAGAGCTTCTCTGTGATCTAAACCTTCTTTGAAAAAAATTCCTAGCATATTAAAAAGAATATTACTATGTCTGAAGTAATGAATAATCACTAGTAGGAAACAGAATCTGAAAAATCTGAGTTAATGTACCAATCTTGAAGAGTCACAGAAGGTAGCAAGCTACTTCTCACTCATAAGTTCTGTGAGGTAAATTTAAATGTAGAGAATTACAGGGAAGAGGAAAACTCAAAAGCAAGTATATGCAATTATTCTGAATATAGATACTCATACTTACTTGCAGAATCTATAAATTTAGGGTAGGCATCATATGTGATGAGTGGAATTGGCAAATCCCTGAAGTACAGTTTAAGTGCGCCAGTGATGATATTGATATCTTCATACATGTTCACAGAAATGTCCGCCTTTTCACCATCTTTTAAGGGAGTTAAAATTTAAAATAAATAATTACTCATATTACTGTTCAATAAAAAAATGACAAACTTGGGGGTGGGGGGTGGATACCATTTGTAAAGATCTGCCATTGTTCAATCAGAATTTCCATCACAATTCTAAATCTGGGATTTCTTGCAGTGAAAAGCAAAATCCATTCTTTCAGGATGTTCACACCAAGGTTGCTTATTTACCCTTGTTTAAGGATGGGTAAGGCTGTCCTGGTTTCTCAGCAATCTAAATATTGCTAATGGAAAATTGCAGGTTTGTTTCTTTTAGAAACACATAGGAAGTTTGGAAAAATTGTAATATATTTTGTTATAAGACCAGTTCTTCAAAACCTGTATTAATTGAACATGTTATCCCCTTCTCTTAGTTAAAAATTTATAAGTTTAGTTCAGTTTTGCCTTACAGGGCATTTAAGATTTAATCATCCAAAATATTCCTGTTCCTCTCCACTGCCTTCTTTACCTTCTTCTTGAGTGGAAATGGTCACAGCTGTGTGCATGGAAGCATATAATTGCTTAAGGTTGTGCAGAGGAAAATCGAAATGATTAGAAATATGTTATAGAATGATGAAAGCGAGACGCTCAATTTTCAAAAACATTGCTCTGCATAGCTCACACCTCATATAATGGTAGGAAGAGTATGCATGAGATGTGGAGTCAGAAGAACTGGGTTCAAATTCTGACACTGTTACTCATGACCTATTCAGGGCTTCTTAAACTGTGGGTTGCAACCCCATTTGGGGTTTAAGAAGTTTAAGAAGCACTGAATATGACTTCAAGCAAATTATCTAATCTCTTTGGACCTCAATTTCCTCATTTAAAAATAAGGGGGTTGTACCTGGTTATTTTTAAGATCTCTTTTAATTCTTAACTCTATGATACTCTGAACTTTGGTCCAAAACCTTTACTAGTTCCCCTCTGTCTATTGAAGAAAGGCCAAACTTCTAAGTCTGGCATTCAAGGCCCTTCACAATTTGGTCTTTGCTCATCATGGTACCCTTATCTTGCATTTCTCCCAAACATTATACTTCTGATCAGTGGAAGTGACTTTTTCAGTGTTTCCTCAAATACACCATGGGAACTCTCACCAATGCACCTTCACTCATGGTTTTCCTCATTGCTTGGGATACTTTCCTTCATCCTTTCCATTCACCTAAGTCCTATATTACCTCTAAGATTCTTCTCAAGATTGATATTTTTATTAATCTCCCAGGACTCTACAATCTCTTCCTCCTCTGGCTTATCACAGCATAAACTACTATACCTTTAATTTGGCTCTATATACTTTATCAACTGGTAAGTCCATTGAGGGCAAGGACAAAATCTCATACCTCTTTTGGATACCTCAGTCTTGAGCTAGTATTCCTTATGTAACAGGTGTTTGAAGAGATTAGCTGATTTGCTTGAGGTCATATTCAGTGCTTTTTAAACTTGTTAAGCCCCATATGGGGTTGCAACATGTATTGAGTCACTCACTCAACAAATAAAGAGTGCCTACTACGTGCAATACGCCATACAAGGAGGTATAAGGGATACATTGATTCACTATGGACACGAATGTTAAACATACCCTAAAATTTCACATACAATTTTATGTTTTAAACAGGGCTAGCTATAAATGGCACTATTATATTACCTAACTCATGATCTCTAGTCTCTGGCTGATTGCTCTACATATCTTGTTTCCCCAACTATGCTAAAAGCTCATCAGATATGGAGGTCACATTTTTATTTCTTTTGTATCTCCCAAAGGCCATATCACAGTATTGAGCATTTAGTAGGCATTAAATATGCAGATACTGAACTTTATTTCTGGGTAGGACAGCAAAACCCAGAGTTGACTGTTTTTAACTACATTGAGTGAGCATATCTAAAAAAATAATAAAAAAAAGACTCCCGGATTTCATTTTATTATTTTATCCATTAAAGGTAAATGACAATGAACTACTGTTCATTTTGGCCATCTGTGGTTCTTACCTTCATTTTTGTGGCTTTTATCTCATTTGAGGTTAAAATGATATTCCCAAATTGTGCTCTCCTTTAGACATTTCTGATTCATTTCACCCTTTTCTTTCTCTCTTTGGGAACTGCCCTAGGGCAGTTCAGATCTTTTGAATCAGCCCTATTGGTGTCCTAGATTCCTGGGTATTCAGAAATACCCCCTTAGAAAGTATCTCTGTGGGGCTGAGCTTTTTACCCCAACTGTGAATTTTTAGAGCTGTCTACTGCAGTCCCCTGGGAACTGAATTTCTATGTCATAACTAGACCAAGTAAATGAGGTGTCAATCATCTGTTTCTGGGGGTCATGGAAAACATGCTATTCCTCTATCAATGCTGGATTGCCTCCAGAGACTGTGGTCAGTATAGGAATTTAGGTAGGAATTTAGTCAAACGGTACTCAGAGAGAGAGAGGGAATGAAAGAAAAATGTTTCCATAAAGCTGATTTTGCATGAATTCAGAACAGCCACTTCTAGTGCATATCTGGAATGTGATCTGATTTTATCACTTAGGGAAGTAAAAGCCTGGGATTTTCCCCATTTTCCTTACCCTTTTTTATCACATGATTTTATCATATTTCATTGCTCTTTGGGGGAAAAAAAAACCTTTTCCTATATACCACAGTGGATAGAGCATTGTACTAAGAACCAAGAAGACTCATCTTCCTGAGTTTAAATCCAGCTTCAGACACTTACTAGCTTTGTGACCCTGGCCAAGTCATTTAATCCTGTTTGCCTTAGTTTCTCATCTGTAAAATGAGCTGGATAAAGATACTCCAGTACCTTTGCCCAGAAAACCCCAAATGGGATCACAGAGAGTCAGACATGACTGAACAATTGCCAATGAATTTATCTATTTCCTGGGAATTGGGGGTGGATGGATAAAGGTTTCTCCTAAAAGAAAGGTGGAAAAGAGCATGCAGAGAAAATGAGAAACAGAACGACAAAATAGGCTCTTGAAAAAGATCCCTCTTTTTGTCCCTTCACTCTAAAGTTCTAACTTTTGGTACCTTCAAGGCTGCTTTTCCTCCCCAGCACCACTCTATTGCAGTATTTAAGGCAAATGTCATACTGAAAAACCATGGAGATATCTTAATTTACATTTTTGCAAAAATAAATCTCATTGAGCCTCCCCTTTGTTTGCACACTCTTATAGCTGGAGAGCCTGCCCTAAATTCACACAGCTCCCTCCTCCTCTCCCTCACACTCTCCACAGTTCCCCAGTACAGCATGTGTGACCCAAAGGCTTCTGTCTCTTGCTTTTAATTGGAATTCAGTGAGATGCTGACCCTGGTGCAAGAGAAGCTCAGATAATACAAGCAGAAATGGGCTAGCAGATTCACACCAAGGAAATCTGAGATTATCCTTTTTTTTTGTTTTGTTTTGTTTTGAGCAGTCATTGCTTTGGGTCTATTTCGGAAGAAATGGCATTTGGTTTTGCCTATTCAACTCCGGTAGGGGCAGCTCTGGTGAATTTTATAACCCCCTGACCCACTCTTAGAGCTGGCAGTTTCCATGTTGAGCCACTCAAGAAATAAGTAGCAATCATTAGGGTTGTTCATTTGAAGCACCAATGGTTTAGAAAGTCACTTGTACAAAAATAAGTCAGTTACATAAGATACATTGGTTGTAATAATATAAATAATATAGAAAGCCATAATATTGCTTTGGTAATACATCAAGAATCTTGCTGTTACTCTTGGTGATAACAAAGACAACAACAACAAAAGCAAAAAAAAGCTGGAAACAAAACTGGGTGCTCAATGACTGGGGAATGGCTGAAGAAACTCTGGCATGTGAATATAATAGAATGTTTATTGCTCTACAAGAAATGATGAAAATGAGGAATTCAGAGAAATGTAGGAAGACCTGCAATGCAGTGATACATGAAGAACCAAGGAAACAAATACATAATGACTACAAAACCGTGAATGATACCATTAAAAATAATTCCCTTTTTTCAGTAAAGAGGTGGTGGATCATAGATGTGGAATGCTGTCATACTCTCAGACATGTAGTCATTGTATTGGTTGATTTTATGTAAATGTTTTTCTTATATGGAAGGATGGGGTCATAAACAGGAGTGGAGTTTGGGGAAAAAACTGGTATAAAAACAAAAGGCAACAATAAAACTTTGGATTTAAAAAAGAATCTTGTTGTTAATAAGCAGGTTGGAGAACATACCTCTGTCAAATGCCATTTTTACATCTTCGATAAGGTCACTAAATCCTGAGACTCTGTAGAGTCCTTCAGAGTTAAGACCTGTAAATGAAGAACATGTGAGCCAAATGAAATAGTTTAGAATTACGTGCTCTTCCTCTGAATTCTAATTTCCTTTCTTACTTCAGTGAGGGATAAGTAAAATGCCAAAAAGATTTGCTCAGAGAGGTAAGCATTAAAAACTTAGTCATATTTTTAATTCTAGAGTAAAACCACTTTATCTCATCCTTTAACCCTGACCTACTGTCAACTGAGTACTCATATTTAGTTCACAATTACTTTGTAAAATTAAATCAAATATGGTAAGCCTTAAGGGAAATAACAGTAACAGACCAATTATAAAATAACTTTAAAAAACTAAAAAGAACGTTGAGATTAGCCACATTCAGAGCACCATGGCATTTATAGTCTGGTGTAGTCCCTGGAGGGATAGAATTAGGGTGCAGATCCAATTCTTGGCTAATATTATGTTGATTAAGCATATTTCTTTATCCTCTTCAGGCCTAAGAGATCTATGACCTTAGAAAAATGGACAGATATTTACAAGTCCATCATGTAGCAAGTGCCTTCATTATAAGCAAACAATTAAATGCTTGTGGAAGTGAATTTAAATTTGGAGACTGGGAATAGGATATTTTTGCAGATTGGAAACAGGATATTTAAATCTATTTTCAAAGTAAATCTCATAGCTAGTCAACTATACCTTGAAGTGCGCCTTCTAAAGTAATGGTCATGGTAGTTAATTTCAGGCTTATGAATCATCTGCTGTGTAGATTATAGGATAACTCTCTTTATTCCCCACTCTTTTCCCCACTCCTCAAGAAAAGATGAAAATCAGGAGAAGTAGATTTGAAAAACAAGAGGGTGTCCATAAAGCTATTGGGACTCAAATTCAGGCAAATCCCTGGTAACCTAGATCAATCTAAACAGATCAGGAAGAAAGCAAACCATGAACAAAGAACATCTTACCTCTAGATTCAATTTCTCGAATGCACATGTCAACCACCATTGGCCTTTTAGTGATATGTGCTTTTACTAGTGTTGTAAGGTCACAGCTATACACTTTTTTGACGTGCTTCAGGTCTGGTTTACAGTCATTAGGGACCATCTTGGAACACTGCTTATGAACATTTAAACCACAATCTAGAAAAGAAAAAAAAAAGATGGAAAGAACTCATTCCTGTGTGAATATTTATGACCTGATTGCTTCCAGAGTATTCTAAGCAAATTAGCTAAAGGCAACTATGTCTCTTGTATTCATTTTTAGCAAAGTAACTAGTCTCATTTCACCAGACCAGGGAGAACAACATTTTTCCCAATTTATACTCATGTTCTCTAAGTCACTGAAAATCTTGATTATACTTATATGCTATATTTATCTAAAGTTTTAAGTGAATACAAGTGATTTGGTTTTTCTTTGTTACCTTTTTTTAACCTGTAGACAATCATTATCAATTGTCAGGATTACTGTAGTCATTTGATAGTTTCACCTCTATGAATTAAGAATGTGACTTAAATGTATTCCTAACTCTTCAGTTCACAGGATCCAAATATTTTCTAGATACAATACAAATGGAAAAACACAAAAAAAAACTTCTGAGATACTTTTGCTTCTCTATTTCAGGGAAAGTATAATGAAATTTTAGGGCTTTTTTTTCCCCCTAGAGGGCTTAACAAGAATAAAAAAGATCAACTTTCATAACATTAGCCAAAGTATGTTAAGAACAATAAAGTCTCAACTGGAAGAAATCCAATGACAACAACAACAAAATTACCTTCTTTAAGTCTTTGCATGCAAATCTATTAATATTGTTAACTAAGTGAAAATCTAAGAGTTGGCCTTTTGTGAACCCAGCTGGAAGTGAACCAATGTACTATGGAGCAAAAACATCATAGAGTACTATTGAGCATAACTTTTGGTTGACTTGATTAATTTTTTCTTGGTAGTCAACTAAGCAAGACCCAAAATTGAACACTCTATGTGGATGTACCACATTTCTGGGTTTAGAAATAATAAATTAGATGATAAATTATATTTGAAAATTACACAGCTAAGTATGTAGGCATATGCCAAGTTAAGTAAAAATGATAAAGGCTCAAAAGTAGCTCTCCATTGCCTATAGTATAGAGGGCTTAAACTTATTTTTGGATCCAGAATAGAAGCAATGGGTTGAAGCTATTGTGGCAGATTGCAGTTTGATGAGAAAGGAGCAGAGTTTGGGAGAGGGGTACTTTCCAAAAATTACAGCTAACCAAAACCAAAATGTACTGCTTTTGGGGGTAGTAGGTTCCCCATCACTGGAGACCTCCAACTACTTATTGGGGTTGATGTAAAGGGTTCAGGTTGGGCTGGACTAAAGGACTTCTGAGATCTCTTCAAATACTAAGATTCTGGGCAAACAGCACTTCCTTACCCTGGCATTTGAGGTTCTCCGCAAGTTGCCTTCAACCTACTTTCCCAGACTTAATCTCTTGTGCCTCTTTTGTGGATTCTACATTTCGGCAAATCTGGACTTTTCACTATTTAAAAAAAAAATCTCAACCTGCCTTCTTCTTCCTCCATGCAGTCCTATCCCTGATACCTAAAAGAGATTGCCCCATATCACTACCTGATGAACTCCTTCTACTCCTCCTCTAAGGTTCAGCTCTACCTCCTCCATGTAGCCTTCTTCAATACCACCAGCTGAAAGTGATCTCTTTCCTTAAATTTCTTATAGACTTTTTTTCTGATCTCTCCTTTGTACTTATCACATTCTGTCTCATATCATACCTAGCTGTATATATCACATCCCACCACCCCCTTAGGCTATAAACTCCTTGAGAGAAGGGACTGTGCTGTTTTTTTTTTTTTTTAACCTCTGTGTCCCTGGCACCTATCACAGAGACTCACAGTGGTTGCCTAATAAATATTTGTTAAACTGGATTCAACAAATATTTATGGAGCATTTCTCTCTGTGTGTATATATCTCTGTCTCTATCTATCTATCTATCTGTCTATCTATCTATCTATCTATCTATCTATCTATCTATCTATCTATCTATCTATCTATCTATCTATCTATCTATCGCTATGTCATATGCAGGGGAAAGCAAAGGATCTGTCTCTCTTAGCCCACTTGTTTGTAAATGAATGAGCAATAGACTTAGTGTCAAAGATTCCACAAAATTCCCAGCATGGAAACACACTAGCTGTGGTTTACCTGAATCTCTCTACGATATTGTAGCCCAATCTGAACCTTCTTTGTATAAATTATTGATTTGATCAAAGAAATGCCCCAAGAACTCACCAGCCAAAGATATTTGTAAGGTCTTTACTTGAGAAGACAAATGTTTCCCCATTTTTCCACAGAAGAAAACCCAACCCAACCTAATAAAAATAAAACCTAAGTGGTCTTCCCCAAGGCTTTCCTACAGGTTAATGGCAAAATGTCTAATCAAGCTGTTGTTGCTTTCCCTGAAAAATTTTTTTTATTTTCAGTAATTTTTCTCACTTAATGTGATTTTGGAGTCTCTGGGTATCATACAAAGTGATCAACATTTTGAGTAAAAAAATAAACTAAGTTTTAAGCTTTAATAACTTAGAACTACACTAAGATTTTTGGGACATCCTGTGTTGGTAGAGGTTTGTAATCCATGACATATTAGCTAGAATTTTACAATCAACCACATCAGAGAGTAAAACCATTTTCCATAAGTGAAGTGCTCTCTAATTTTCAAGATCTATTCCTAGATATTGTTTGATTTGAATTCAATTTGAGTTCTGAGTGAAAACACTGCTTGCAATATTTTACAGGATGGTTACTTTGCATGAGAGAAATAATTTATATAAAATTCTAGAGTATTTGTAACAACAGTTTATAATGTGGTATATTTATATAATTTTATTAAAATAATAACAACAATGTTGTCTTCCACATATGAAGAGGGTTGTTTGTGTCTGAGCTGTTTTTCCAGGGACAGGTGCCTTTGAAGTGATTCATGAACATCTTCTAACCCAGTAATAGATATTAGACCCATATTTATTACTTTGGTACTTAGTAACAAAGGATGTGCTATGACATTTTGTCTGAGTATCTCATTTATAGTCCTAAGAAAATTTTGAAATTATAATTCTAAAAGCTGCTTACAAATAATTGGTCTATTAAGCCGTAAAAAAAATAGCACATGATGAAACTTACCATACTGTTATATTTCATTACAGAGTCCCTTCCTTGTGTGGAACCTCTAAACGGAAATTCATTAGAAGGCAGAATGATGGCATTTAGTCTGGCTGTTCATCATTATACCACAACATCTGGATAAAAATGTAGTCAGTCAAATATCCAGATATTTTGTCCCTATGGCACTAAATATCTGGTATATGGCAAAAATACAAATTTTCCAGTTTTCATCTGGATTCTTTATAGGTAGAGTCTTAATTGCCTCTTATTTTAAACTTCTGCCATTCCTAAGCTCATTTGTGACTCAGTGAAAAAGAAAGGAAGTCACAACAATCATATTTGGATATATAAGGAAAAGAGGGAAAAGTCTTATCTAAATGGCTATTCTGTATTCCATTAAAGAAAATAAAATTATTGGGAAAATGAACACATCTGAATGTTGCAGTCACTTTAAAGACCTGATTTTTGTCAGGTGTAGCATGAAGTCCCTCAGAATCTCAAAATATTGGCAGAGTCACTATAATAAAGCATCCTTTTATTTCTTTAAGTTCACTGAGCAATACAGCAGTTCTGAGCTCTCTCAGAAAACTGCTGTTTCAGAGACTGGCAGGATATCAATACTTCAGGTGGCCAATAAGACTTTATTTGGTTTTTCATACTTATTTATAAAGTCATATAACTTCTATAAGATTCTATTTCCCCCCCAAGGAAGTGCTACACTATAATCAGTAGGTGGTAAGAGCAGAAGAGGGAAAAAGATCATAAAAGTAATTTCTCTTCACTGTCAGGATTGATATTAAACCACATCTTTTCTTCTCCAATTGAAAAAAAAGTATATTAAAATAGATACTAAAAAGCACAATTTAAATAATACTTTATTCTTTGAAGATAAAATATTGGGAAGGGTAAAAATATCTTATTTGGAACACTCAACTCAGGCCACCTTCTTACATGCTCCAAGCCTTGAATTCTCAGATAGAAATTATGTTTCAAATCTAAGAAACTGAGAAAACTTTTGAAGAAAAATCGTTCATGTTGACTTTGTCCTATCAGTGGAATGAAGTGGTAACATAACTCAGCTCCCATGTTGCAGAACTAAGAAATTGATATTAATCCTGCCCTGTGCCCACAAATTAAAAATAATTGGGAATAAAAGTTTTGTTTTCAAACTCTTTTGGTTGCCCCTCCAATAGAATGCCAGCTTCTTGAGGGGAGAAACTATTTCATTTTTGTCTTAGTGTCTCCAGAGCTGAGCACAGAGCCTGGCACATAACAGGAACTCAATAAATTCTTGTCAATTAATGACTTGCTTTATACAAAAAGTAGCAGCTGAGTACATATTTGCATATATTGGAATCAGCATATTTAACATGGAGGAAAACTATTTTCTTGTCCTATTTTGCCTATTGATAGAAAATTTATCTTTCACAACATGGGTAATTTTATGCAGTTTTAAGCAACTATCTATTAGGTTATATTGACTAACTCTTATTAGGTACAGTGAATCAATATATTTTACATAAAAGGCATTGATTCCATTTTAAAAACTTCAACATTAAATTGCTAGTATATCTGGTGCATTATGTTTGAATTTTATCATTAGAAAAACCTAAAACCATTTCCTTCAAGGAAGAGCCTGGAAAAAGGTAGACTAAAATAATAAAGGCAGTGGGATGAATATCAATTGAATGTGTGTGTGTGTGTGTGTGTGAAGTTAGAAGTAAATGCTAAAATGCCCTTGTTATTAGGATGCTTAGGAAAAAGGCATGCACATGACAGTGCACAGTTGCTAATTTGGGGTCTCATTAAAAAAATGACCATGCTCCTTAATTCCTTTGATTTTTTTCTGTCAAAGAATAATGGCAGAAGAGAAACTCAGTCTAGGTTCTGGCAGATAAGTGTGCTTTTCAGAAGAGGAAAAAGAACCCCTTAAAATCTCCAAGGACATGAGATTTTTTATGAGTTGTTTGCTTGTTTTCTCCCCCCGCCCCATTAAACTGTGAGCTCCTTGAGAGCAAGGGCTCTTTTGTCTTTCTTTGTGTTCCCAGCACTTAGCACAGTCCCTGTCACACAGTAGGTGCTTAATAAATGCTTGCTGATTGACTGACACAGATGTGAATTTCTTTAACCCATAAACTTGCATTTCACAAGTCCTACATAAAAAGTGCATATCTATTTGAGGAAATTATTTATGCTCTCTGACCAATGAAATAGGTTTCAAACTTTATTTTCAAAGGTCAATATGCTTTACTGTGATAAATATTTCAGTAGCAGTAGCAGCATCAACATCAGGGCTAAGCCATAATTATATAATCCATAGCAATATCATTTTAGTAGCTTTAAAGAAAGCTAGAAGGAAGGAGAATTCTGGAATGGAGAGATTAGGATACTGATTTTTTTCAATTCCAGATTCTATAAAGGCTATTTAGTGATTCACACTGGCACCATCGGCCATGCTGCCTTGTCAAATGCTCGTGTCAGCAGCTGGATGCTCAGCCCCAAGTCCACTATTGTCCCTCAGTCTTGAAGTGGACAGCATGCCTGCTGAGGCAAGAGCAAACAACCATTAGCTGTGCACTCTGATTGTTTACAATAACTTTGCTAGCCTGATGGCACTGTTCAAAAAATGAAGGCAAAATTGATTCCTGTGGCAGAATAGGGCTTTCCCGATCCTTCTGAACTTCGTTCTGGCTTGATGGCCCCTTGATAAAAGGAACTAGCTGAAAGGATCTGGATTTCATAAATGCCTCTACCTTCCGATGGGCAGTGACCTATTATTTTTCTCTGGAGTTATTTCCCATAATGCTTGGCTCCCCTCTTCCCCTCTGAATTCTGTGTGTTAGAAAGGTAGCCGGATCATGTGCAGCAGTGTCTCATAGAGTACCTTAAAGATTCAGAGTGAGGAGGCAGGGCTTTGCCTGGACATGAGAAACAATTGTTATGGAAATGTAGTCAGTTGTCATGGAAAACTGTGAACTGATTCTGAGTCAGATTCTTCTTTTTTAAAGGTTGATTTGCTCTTAATCTTCAAGTTAATGAGGTTCGGATCGTATCAACAATACCAGAGAATAATGCTTCAAGGACATGTTATAATGCAGGTGAACATTTTTATGAGACTTCACCTTCCAGTGCATTCATTCCTTTCACTCTGCACCTTTATGCCATTTTGAAATAACAATTTAGACAGTCTGTGAGAGCCCTATCCACCATTTGTCCCTGTTCATTTTAAAGGCATTATTGCAGTCCGATGACAACTTTGGAGGTTAAGAACAGACTTTCTCCATAGGAGGAATCCCAATTCAAAGGGTTAAGATGATTCTTTTTTTTTCTTTACTCTGAATAAACTGACTCATATAGTGCTCTTGGTATCTTTTTTAGAGAGAAAAAGGATAGACAGAAATCCAATTTTCAGCCTTCTTTGACAAAAACCTTCTTATAGTCAGTGGTCAACATCTGTAAATTTCTCTCTATTGGCCTTGCTTTAGCATGGTCCTTGAGTAGTTTATGGAGGAAGTTTACTTTACAGTATATTAGAGCTGGAAGGGACCTTGGAGAACATTTACTGCAACCTTGTCTTCTCATAGACTTCTAAATTGAGACCCAGAGAGCTCTGTTAAATGACTTGCCAATATTACGCAAGTGGACCCTGGTAGAGGTAGTGAACCCAACATCTCCTAACTCCTAGTCACATATTGCTGAAAGATTCAAGGGATAACTGCAGAGAATTGTGACTTTTAGCATTCACTGAAGTGAACTAAGACTTTAAAAATATATAGCTTAACTTACTGGTAAAATAAAATATGATTTATAAAAAAGAAAAGTTAGGTCCCAGAACTTACTGGGCATTTTTGGCAATGATACCATCCAGAAAGTTCTATTTATGTTTGGGATTTCAAAGTCATGTCACAAAAGAAAGAGGGATATTCAGAATGATAAACTTTTCAGAGTGGTCTAGGTTAAAATTTGTCAATTTTTCTTTGCTTTTTGTCATCTTGGGCTGCTTTAGAATAAATAAACATACTTTATAGGATATATAGGAAGCAATTTTTCATTTTTATATTTTCAAGTAACATAAAGAAATCTCTATAACTAAATATTATAAATAAAAATGAAATGATCATTTTTTAGAAAAAGAAAAAAAGTCTGTGACAGAATTCAGATTGGTTTCAATAAAGGCCCAGTTCAGAGTACAGTAGTTCTATAGAGATGAATTTCGTGTGATTTGAATAACGACTTTATCTCATGTCACAAAAGTATTTCAAGCACTCCCTAAATGAGCCATTTCTTTAGTGTGTGAATCTTAAAATTATAGCAGTGCTATAATTCACAAACAGTATTCTTGTGTATATAAGAGTTAAAAATGTTACACAGAAAATATCAAGGATTGAATGCTTTTTCAGTGTTTTCATTCAAAGGTTTTTTGTGAGTTTTTTTTTGATAAATCAAATAATCATCTTAGACAAATTCACTGGATTTTTTTTTTGTAAAAGAAGGTTTCAATCTGATTTCACAATGCCTTAGTGGAGAAAAAAAATCAGCTTAACAAGTTACCTTTAAAATTCAGTTGCCAAGGCAACAAACATAGCTCTCTGTACATTGCCTTTTTTGACATCATTTTTATAAATTTAGTTACTTGAACATCAAAAGCACATATTAAATATAGCCACTTTGTTTTCAACTAGTTTCATATCGTTTTCTAAACAAGTTGATTATCCTTCCATTTAATAACCCAGTATCTGAATGCTAGAATATACTGACACTCATTATTAGCCACAAACACATATAATACTTGAGGTCAGAAAAGTGGTTGATGATTTTTTTTTGTTAAGGCCATAACTCTATAAAGAAAGCAGTAGGTCAGTACTACCACCCCACTTTATATATGAGGAGACAGAGTCAAAGAAAAGATAATAACTGAAATCATATACCACAGTAGGTCAGTTTCTGAGCTAGGACTAGAATTTTCAGCCTCTGGAAGTCAGAGCACCACCTTCATGCCTGAGCCCTGTTATCTAACCCTACGATGTGTGAAAAGGAAGGACGCTTTCCCTTGAGGAAGTGGGAACAAAATACAGGGCCCATCCCTTCCCAGTGTGGAAGCCTGAGTGTTCGGCCCACCATACATGCTTATCAATGAACATTAGGGTTATTCGATGAAGAGAAGAGTGAAGAGGTGGTACCTGCACATTTCACTCCCTGAGCAATGAGACCCCACATAAAGTTGGCACAGTATTCACACCAGTGTGGACCTCTGAACGTATGGACCTGAAAGAGAGTAGAGGAGGGGGGGAAGGGAAGGGAAACACACACAGATGAGGAGGTTGTTTCACAGGCAAAACAGTTATGTTCATAAATGAGCCACGAAGGCCATGTGAAAGTTGAGAGAAATGGTTGCATACAGTAAAACCTTAATTAACTGGGACAAAATAACTCAAGGCCAAGGATTTGCTCAGAAAAGCCATTTTCTGAAAAACTTCTTTTCTCTTCAGTCAATATCTGGGGCTCAGAAAAGACTCATTCCCTTCTATTATTTCCTCAAGCCACAGTGCTGTTAATGAACACTGATGCTTAGCATGATAGTAAATATTTGTTGACTGATCTCAAGGCACGATAAGATCTTAAATCATCAAAGGGTCAACTGTGTTGACCATACTAAACAGGAAAGAGAGCTCTTATGTTCTAGAAAGATTTTTAACACCATAGGTGGTGGTGGTGGTGGTGGTGGTGGTTTTTCATGGAGTTTCAGGTTAATATTCAGTTGACCAGAGAACATGATTAACCAGAATATTTGTTCACTAAGTATTTGAGTTAATGAAGGTTTTACTGTATTTATTTATCCTTATGCCTGGAAAGGAAATGAACTCTGAGGGAGGGTGGAGAGCTAAATGCCAAAAATCCCATCAGACATCTATACGTATGGAAAAAAAGAAGTATAAATCTGAAGAACTCTTTCTAAGCACAAAATAATTTTTATAAGAAAAGGAAAAAATGCTGGTGTGACAGAGAAGTGAAGGATAAAAAGTGAGGACATTTATTCTTCTGCTTATCCCAGCAAAGGGACTTTTAAAAGGAAAAAAGAAATCACTAATTCCTTAAAATGATTAATAGCAATTTAAGCTTTACAAGCAAGGCTAGAACAAACAAAGTTGGCTAGAAAGTTACATGAATAAGAAAGAAAAAGGAAAAGGCACATTTTAAAGAAGTTAGTTATTTTTCTTATATCAAGTTTGCTTGTGATAATTCTATAACTATTTTCTGGAGTAGAAAATAATAACACCAAAATGTGAAAATTATACTTAGTTTAAAAGTATGGACATTTCCCCCAACAAGAATATTTACCTAAATATCCTAGTGAAAAATAATGAAATTTATAGTCAAGACTGCATTTTCTGAGTAGGTCCCATAAAGAGTCAACCAATGGATTTTTAAGATACATATGTCAGCATCTGATGGTATTGATATTGACAGCATTATATTGTGTATACTGTGGGTGGCCTAAAGATCAATGCCTGACCTACAATCCTTTTTGTGGCCGTCATTGGGCGCATGCCTCGGGGCATCATTTGACAGATTTGTTATCAGTTCCATAATGCTGCAGAGACTTTGAACTGCCATGTGGTCCATAATTCCTTTTATGTTTTCTTGCAGATGAGATTTAAGGACATGGTCCTGAGAAAACACAGAAGCTTCTGGAATGATTAAGGGTGTTTCTATCCTGGGGGTTTATAAAAGGGTTGGATGGAATACAGGAAGCACTGTTGGACGTCTTGAGAATTCCTCCACAAAATAAAGGGCATGCAAGTATCTTTACTCTGCAGTTACCTCTCTCTGATGGGAATGGGATGGATAGGATGCTATCAGTGCAGATATGACCTGCCACAGCATCATGGTTTAGCTTTAGGATTTTAGGGAAGTCCCTGGATAGCAAACTTTCTCAGAAGCCATCTCAGCTCAGAAATGGATAAAACCAGTCTGGTGGGTCTATGATTTTATTACTGTGGGTATTTCCTGCATTGAATCAGAAGGAAGCCCTTGTGACTCTTATTCAAATTTCCTCCCCATGCTCCCTGAAATCCTTATAGACCAGAGGTTCTTAATCTTTTTTTGCATAATAGACCTCTTTGGCCTGAATCATAGTTTCCAGAGCCCAGTCTGATGAAGCCTATGGACCCCTTCTCAGAATAATGTTCTTATATGTTTACAATAAGATACATAGCATTATAAAAGAAACCAATCACATTGAAATATAGTTACCACAATATTAAAAAAAGTTCATGGGTCCCAGGTTAAGAACCCTTGTTACAGAGGATCTAACTAATGGGTTGGGTGCCTTCATATTGTTCTAATATCGTAGGGATACCAGTGTAGAACTCAGCCTGTCTATCCATTTACACTTACTCTTGTTACATGATTCACTCACCTTCTTTTGTCATCATCTATGTCTGGCTTTGATCATTTCTGGTACAGAATAACAATGTCTAGCAGCCTTATTCAGATACCTCCAATATATTTAGCCATCTTACCTTTATTCCTTTCCAGGTTGCATTCTTGACTCTCTGGACTTTTTCTACCATGCTACAGAAGTCTCTTCACCCCTAAAATTAATTTTACCCCTGGATTTCTTACTTTGGAAACACCCTCCCCTCCCCTGTGGCTGTTCCCTCTGTTGTCTGGTTCCTCCTGAAACCTCCATTTTAAGGGGGGACCCCTAGGCCATCCACAGCTTCATTCCTCTGCGGGAGGCACTTCTCACTCTTTTGGATTTTCTCTATCTGGGATTGGGGGTGGGGTGGGGATTACTTCATCTTTTTTCACCCCAACCTCTGCTTTTCAACTTTCTTTTATGTGTTATCTTCCCCATTCAAATATAAGCTCCTCGATGGCAGGAACTGTTTGTTTTTTTCGGCTTGTATTTGTATTCCTAGCACTTAACACAGTGCCCAGCACATCATAAACACTTAATAAATGCTTCTTGACTCAAGTTGTGCTTCCTTCTCTCTCTCAAAACAGAAAAAGAAATTAAAAATTCTCTGGTAAGATCAATAAATATGATCAAAGAGTCTCAATGAGGCTTCTGCATGTATGTGGATGTCATAAATTCACACTGGGGTTTAATGTCTGTTTTGTTTTGTTTTTTTGCAGAATTTCATGATTAATATTGTTATAGGACTATTGGCTTAAAGAACCATTTGCCAGAGAAGAGTAACAGTTGAAAGTCAGACATTGCTTTAAGGCTGATTTATAAGTACTTTATAACCATTCTCCTATTTGAACCTCACAACTGCATGTGGTAAATACTACAGGTATTAATTAGCCTTATTTTGCAAATGAGGAACCTGAGGTCAGGGATATTCAATGACTTTCTCAAGGTCAAACATCTGTTAAGTAGTGAGATGCCACAGTAATTATTACAGGAAGTTTTCTAACTTTATTCTTCACAATAGTAAAGAATATGGTATCTTTGAAATCCTGTGACAGTTTTTTTTTTAATCTTCTCAATGCTGAGAGGAGAACCTACTTTCTCTGATTTTAAGATTACATGATACTAATCTGTGGAATCAATCTTTGGGGAATTATATTTTAAAAATTTGAGCTGTGGCTACGTTTTTTATAAAAGCAAACAGAGACATTTCGGTGGTGATAAAAATTTTGCCCTGTCTTTTAGATTATGTAACTTAACTCCCCAGGAAACTGTTCTAGAAATATGTTATCTAGTACTAGAAGCCTACAGATAGTTTATTTAAGGAACATATTACTTGCTTCTTTTTTGTATTCTTAATAGGTTATTTTCTCTGCATTGTGACCCCTGTTTCTTTAGGACCCTTGCACAGAGGGGTTTAATAGTTTAAAGGAAATTAAACTAAATGGAGTATCCATTCATTCCCAGCTCTAAAGCTATGCCGTGATCCTACTTCTTTAAGCAGGGGTTCTTAATCTGAGGTCTATGGACTTGTTATTAAAATATTTTGATAACTTTTTAGTATGATTCCTTTGTAATCTTTTGTACTTTATTTTATGCATTTGGAAACATTATTCTGAGGAGAGGTCCATAGGATTCACCAGACTGTCACAGGGGTTCACAGCACAGAAAATGTTAAGAACCCCTGTACTAAAGGAACGTAACCATACTGGCTTGTTTTTTTGTACTTTTCGTAACTAATTATACATTTTAAAATTGATGAATATATTGTTACTCTCTAAATCAACGAAGGAGAAAATGACATTCTGATTTTTTTTTGTAAGCTCGTTGTAGATTTCAAATGGGGATCCGTGTCCTTCCCAATGGCATTGTGACACTGATTTACCAGTATTTGCAAATGCCAATGATTGCAATCTCTTTGGGCTCGATGTTTTTCTTAAATGAGAACTAATTCAAACACCTGAACACTGGCTCCAAATTAGGAAGTCTCTTTTCTTTTTAAAATTGGAGATGAAAAAAAAAACTAAGCCCATTAAAGGACAAAGTGGCACACACATAAAACAACAAGTGTTCACCAAGACCTAGAAATTATTTCTTTTTCATTTAAAATATTTGGAGAGATAATGCTATGAGATGCAGTATAGAATACTTGGAACCAGAAAGACATAGGTTCAAGTACTGCCTCTTACACATACTGCACAACTCTCCTCTTTCTTTCTGTCTTTCTTTCTGTCTTTCCTTCTGTCTCTCTTTCTTCCTTTCCAATCAGGGTTAAACGATTTGTCTCTGGTTACATTTGAACTCAGGTCCTCCTGACCCCAGGTCTGGTGCTCTATTAATGGAGCCCCCTAGCTACCTCTGAAACTCACTTTTAACCTCTCAGTTGCCTTGGGCAACTCTCTAAGACTATAAATTAAAGAGGTGTTGACCTGCACTGGTTATCTTAATTCCATTTTCCACCAGTCTGCATCCCAGGACTATCTTCAAATGTCTCATACATGCTGTTTTATGTCATTAGCGCCGTTTACACTACACAATTTTCATTTTAGAAATGAAAAAAGAAAGAAACTCGTTGAATTAGTTATACAAGTTCAGAAAATAACAACAACAATTCCCCAGCTCAGAATAATACTGATTGTATTGCTTCATTTTGCAGACTGGAAACATCCTAGACCCTTAGGGCAGGAAGCTAGCACCTGCAAACAGTTTCATGTTGATTTAACACTGCTATTGACTACAATATCCTATTTTGTATGTTCTAATTGCCCATCTCAAAAAAAAGGTCTATTGTTAAAAACAAGATTTCACTGGTATTCACAACACTGTAATGGAATAGTGGAAGGACAAGACAGTCAGCCATTTGAAACAAGCCCTGAGCTCATCAGGGCCTTAGGCCTGTCAACAAACAAGCCTTTTTCCTTTACTTAGAACAACCTATGCTGTCATTTAAAAAAATCATCTGTATGTTTAAACAGTCTTATAAGCATGATTCAGTGACCTCTATTTATCTGATACCATTGGAGAATGAGCCAATCCCTGAAAATGGAACTTCACCCTTTGTATTCTATTCTCAATATTTTGAATGGAAGTATTTCTAAAACATTCTTCCACATTTTCTTTTTTTTTTTTGAATAATGAGTTTATTTTCACTCTGTTTTTTAAAAAAATTTGTATTTAGCCATTTTCAACTTAAATACAAAAAGGTTAAAAAAAAGAACATTTCCAGGTACACAGCACAACATAAAAAGAGGATTCTATATAAAACCGTGATTTTCCATTTCACACTGTTTCCTTCTTTTGAAAAACTATGTAACAAATACGAGCCATCATTTTCAAAGCCACTTTGCTTTTCTGTGCTTCCTTCTAAGTTTTCAGCATTTTCCTGCTTTATTAAACAGTCAACTGAACATAAACAGTCAACTGAATATAATTTATACTTTCATTTATAACCCAGCTCTCTCTCTTTTTTTTGGCTAGGCAATGGGGTTAAGTGACTTGCCCGGAGTCACACAGTTAATAAGTATTATGTGTCTGAGTCTGGATTTGAACTCAGGTCCTCCTGACTCTAGGGTTGGTGCTCTATTCACTACGCTACCTAGCTGCCCCGATAACCCAGCTTTCTTGATGACTTCAGGTATTGTGCTGTGCTGTGATATGGGGACACCGTTAGAGGCAACTGGGTTTTTTGGTGGGTTTTTCTGACCATACACTGCTGCATATTTACATATACTTACATTTGTATATAGTTTTATAATTCATGAAGCACTCTGACACATTTTATTTGAGTTTTGAGTTCTTTTGTCTACTTTTAAAAAAAGTTTTGTTTCCTTACAGGTTCTCGGTGGTAACATCTTACTTCTATCACCTTGCCTATGTCCAGAGGCCCATTATCACCTCATCATTTTTTTTTCTGCAAGGCAATGGGGTAAAGTGACTTGCCCAGGGTCACATAGTTAGTAAGGGTCAAGTGTCTGAGGCCAGATTTGAACTCAGTTCTTCCTGAATCCAGGGCCAATGCTCTATCCATTGTACCAACCAACTGCCCCTTCATTATCTTCTTCTAATTTACTGTTTCTAATATGCTGTGGATTGGTATCCACGGGTCCTTAGAACTAGGTAAAACATGAGTAAACAGGTTCTAAGTGAGGGCCTTTGGGACTACTCTATAGGTAAATTGTAAGTATAAACTTTAGCACATAAACTCTGTAGTATCCATCTTTTAAGTCTCAATCAAAATCCTCCTTTTACAGGAAGCCTTCCCTAACTTCTCTTAATTCCAGTGCTTTGCCTCTTTTAATTATTTTCTATTTATCCTGTATATTGCTTTCTCCATATGTATTTGTTTGTATGTTGTCCCTCCCGTTAGATTGTAACCTCCCCTCCTTGAGGGGAGGGGCTGTCTTTTGCCTCTTTCTGTATCTCTAGTGCTCAGCACAATGTCTGGCATGTGGTATGTACTTGATAAATGTTTACTGAATTGAATTACATAGAAAAAAATTTCTTCTGGGTTCCTGGCTCCCTTCTAGAAAATAAAAGCTTCTGGGTTAGCGATTTCCAGATATTTAAATGATTCAAATTTAGTTAATGTATTAATATAGGAAGAAGATAGAATTTGAATTTTCCCTTTGAGACGTAATTCTCAACCACCACTGCTAAATCCCTTCTGCCTCTGCCCACTGGCCCAAGACAAAGAACTGAGAGGCTCACTCCTCCTCCGAAGAAGGGAGGGCTATCCATTCATTTATGTTATTAATGCAATTCCTTGTAGGGATTGTTACGAAAAACCACTCTCATAACTCAGAAATAAAGAACTCCTCTGGGATGAAAGGATGCTTTAATTATGATAGCCTGCAAAAGAGCAACCACCTCAAGATGGTCTCATTTCTAGTGAGGTCAAATGTATCTCTGAGACACGCAAGTCATGATTTAGACAAGAATACTTGACCAGAGTCTCTCAAAGCTTCTCCGCTTCCCTCTGGCATATTTTAGCTAACGTAAAAAACAAAGGACAAGTTATAAGTTACATAATAATGACCAATAGGCATGAGCAGCCAGACTTCAAGTTCACTTTCCTTTCCCAAAGGGTAGATTTAAGTCTCTCAACATAAATAGGAGATCTGTAGTTTTAAGGAAAGAATTTTCATCTTTACCACATTGCTAAACACTACACAAAAGTTATCCTCACATCCAGAAAGCAGTAAGCCCTAGAAAACACTGAGACAGAGAGAGAGAGAGAGAGAGAGAGAGAAAGAGAGACAGAGAGAGACAGAGAAACACAGAGAGAGACAGAAAGAAAGAGAAAGAGAGAAAGTGAGAGAGAGAAAGAAAGAGAAAGAGAGAGACAGAGAGAGAGAGAAAAAAAAAGAGAGGAAAGAGAGAGACAGAGAGAGAGAGAGAGAGAGAGAGAGAGAGAAGCCTGAGGATTAATTCAAATATAAAAAGTGCTCCTCAGAGTAACGTCATAGAGTTTTGTAGGACAATAGTCCAAAAGCTGAAAAAGACAAGATAGTTGGGCATACAAGCACAGTCCTGTGAATAGTGTGACATAGACTGAGTGACAGTGTCTCTTCTAGGTAGTTATCTATGTAAAGGCTAACACCACAATTAGACATGGTGGCCTACAAAATGACCAGAGAGAATTGCTAATAGCCCTAGGCTCTAGAGTTGTCTGCTACAGATGCTGCTAAGAAGAATCTGAAGGTTCTGGGTGGCTTATATACTGGTCTCATCCCCATTGCATATCAAAAAGGAGAATCTATCACAGTTACTTAGACTTTCTGGATTTCAGTTGACTCATCAACATATTGGAGGAGTCCAATGAGATGACCTCTGATCTCTTCTCACTCTAAATCTTATGATCATACAGAGCCACCCAGAATGGGGCTAAAACTATTCTGACAGACCTAGGGGAGAATGAGCAGAAAACAGCCCTCATCTGTAAGGCCCATGGAAACCTAAAGTTGAATAGACACTGAGGATTTTAAGAAAACTGATTTTTTTCAAATTAAACTATTTGCTTCAGAAATCCACTTTGAGGTCAATCAATCAATAAGCATTTATTAGCACCTAGTATGTTCCAGGCACTGTGCTGGGCTATGGGAATACAAATAATGAAACAATCCCTACTCATAAGGACCTCACAGTCTAACAGAGAATCAGATAAATACAGATATAGGGCAAAGACAGCCAATAATGCATTGGCTTTTTCATTTCATCAGCTCACAGGGAGTGTGGTTGTTTTTGAGTCATTTCAGTTGTGTCCAACTCTTTGTGACTCCATTTGGGGTTTTCTTGGCAAAGATACTGGAGTGGTTTGCCATTTCCTTCTCCAGCTGATTTTACAGATGTGGAAACTCAGGGAAAGCAGGTTAAAAGACTTGCCTTGGGTCACAAAGCTAATGTCTGAGGCTGGATTTGAACTCAGGTCTTCCTGACTCCAGGCCCAGTGCCACTTAACTGCCCACAGGGCTCACAGTGAGTAGGCAAATATATATATATATATATATGTATGTATATTTTTAAAAGAAATATTTTATTCAATACAGCAAAATGCCAACTTAAAAGCCTCTGACAAGGATATTTTCACATGCATGTGTTGCAAAACAAATTTTAAAAATACACATTTTAAAAAATATATTTTAAACAAAGCTTTACAGTTTAACAAAAGATTTTATAGCATATTGCCATTTGGTCAGCTCAGCAAGACTGTGAAATAGACAGGGGAGGTATAATCATCACCAATATACAGGTGAAGAAACAGAGAGGTCAGGTGACTTGTCTAAGGTCACACGGCGGAAACAGATCAAGAACGGGGGTCTTCTGACTTGGAATCCAGCACATTTTCCATTTTGCCACAGCTGCCCCATCTTTGAATACAAAGGACAATGTATTGTTACAGGATCTAATGTAAATGACTGCAAGAAACAAGGGTACTGTTGTATATTATTTGGTGACAGCTCTTTACAAAATACATAAAAAGGCATCATCCGTGCCCTATTGACTTATCAAAACCCAGAAAACAAGCAAGCAGCTGAAGGAGTGATGAGATATCTCAGATGTGTAAGACTTGCTGGGGTGGCTTTGTTCTCTGTTTTTTTCCTCTCCTAGCTTCTCTAGTTAGTCATGAGGATGGAAAAGGACCTGGGAAACCACGTAGTCTGACCATCTTGTTTTATATATGATGAAATCGAGACCTAGAAAGATAGGCAGAATTTCACAGCTAGCTAGTGGCAGAGCTGGGAATTTTAATCCTATCTTGACCCTTTCCCCTTATAGAACACTGTCTTGGTAAGAATTTCAAGGAGTCAAGAGAAAACAGAAGAGGGCCTGACAAATTTATTACTAGCGTGCAGTTTATGAGAAAAATACACGGAACTTATTTTTTGAAGATCGGTACCTCTCCAGGGGTCAAACCCCAAACAGGGAAAAACATGCTTTTTCTAAATAATTCTTGTTCTTCCTGTTGTGTTTTTTCAGTAACTGCTCCTGGGTCTTTCTCTATGTGGGTATGCTTCTATAGACTTTAGTGTGGTACAGTGGAAACAACAGATTTGCAGTCAGAAGATGCTGGTTCAAATCTCAGCTCTGTCATTTTCTGCCTATGTGACCTTGGGCAAATCTCTTAACCTCCTTGGGCTCAGTTTTCTCAGCTGTAAAGAGAGGATGCACATGATAGAAAGTAATCTCTTTGAGTGTAGGAAGGAAACAATGAGACTGTGCTTGTACCTTGCTTTTCTTTCTGCTTCATTCAGTTTACAAAGGTGCATCAAAGATGTTAGGATAGTCACAAGAAATATAGGAAGCCTAACAGCGCAACACAGTCTCAAGTTAACTTGAACAATAACTGATGGTAAGAAGTTATGACAACTATCTGTAATACTTGGAGTTAATGCCTCATTCATGCCATCCCAGACATCACTCTTTATGTTAGAGAGTTGGCTCCTGGGGGTGCCGACATGTTGGGTTACATGGAAGAGACACACATAGGGCTTGTAGACCATTATCCACCTAACAAGGATTTGAAAGGAGAGAGAAAAACTGAATTGTGGTTTTCTCTTATACCTTCCATATTAGGCAGAAAGGAAGACAAGCCCAATTGTCACTATTAAACCTATGAGAAGAAAAAGTATACACAGCTCTATGGAAAACCAGTATGATGTTAACAAAATTTAAAGCAATGCCAATAGGAAGATTCTGCTCAACATCCAAGAGCAGTCAGTCAGAATTCTACTAGGTTCTAGTGACTTAATTTAAATTACTTTACAATTGTGTTAGAGGGCCCCAAACTTATTTGATTGTGCATTCCTATCAGTAATATTTTTGAGCATGAACCTTCAATATATGTATACTAACCTTATATTATATATTAATTATAATTATATTCTTATACTATTGTATTCATTTCCCACCAGCTGTTCTGGTTGGTCTGAACTCCTCGGACATCATGCTTTCCCCTGGGAGAAGTTCATCAACAGAAATCTCATCATCATTTGAACTGCTTCAGCTTTGGCACTCAGCACTTCCTCAGAATCCTCAGATGCTTCTCTTCTTTGAATGGAGGGCTAGGGGGTCCTTTTAAAATTTCTTTTGTGTACCTCTTTCCGTAATTAGATTTTAAGTTCCTTCAGGGCAGTGATTGTTTTTTTCTCCCTCTTATTTGTACCTTTAGGCTTAGCATAGTAGGTATTAATAAATGTTTATTGACTATTTATTATTAACTAATATGACACATATTAATTAATATACAATGAGGGGCAGCTAGGTGGTACAGTGGATACAGTGCCAAGCCTGGAGTCAGGAAGACCTGAGTTCAAATCTGACCTCAGATATTTAACGGCTGTGTGACCTTGGGCAAGTCACTTAACTCTCTTTGCCTCAGTTTCCTCATCTGTAAAATAAGCTGGTGAAGGGAAATTACAAACCATTCCAATATCTTTGTCAAGAAAACCTCCAATGGGGTCAAAAAGAGTCAGACGTGATTGAAGCGACTGAACAGCTACAAAAATACATTATGCACATTATAAAACATATGCTAAAAGTAGAAATTTTAAAAGGACAAGATAGAGATGAAATAAACAATTATTTAAAGAATAATTTTTATTTTATTTATTAATAATCCAAACCTTTTTGCTAATAAAATAATTGTACTAATTGCTATCAGATCTGATTAGACTGTCATTGTTTTTACTTTGTAACGTGGCTGATAAAGACCTTGCTATGAGGGCTGAAATGGCAGCTCTGACATTTTCATTGCTTATTTGTGCTTACATTATTTCTTAGCATTATCTACAACCCACCTTTCTTTATAAGAATCTTTTGAAGCTGCTTATCTATTTTAAGAGGGTTAATTTAGTTAAAACTAGATAATGTATTTTGTAAATCCACTTAATTGAGCACATGCAAATTGCAAGATGTTGCAAGCAAACGAATGTGGGGGTCTAATATCGACCTCTTCATTTTGTGGAGCTCCCACTCTTCCCTCACAATACCTCAGGTACCATACATGACATGTGACCACCTGACATATGGACTGAGTGAGGGTGCCAATATCAATTCATATAGTAAATATTAGTGAAGTTTAATCTCTTTTTTATTTCACAGAATCACAGAATTTGAGACTTGGAAAGAATGTCAGCAGCCATCCCACTTCAGTCCCTATGCCAAAGGAATCTCCACAATAATATAGCCAACAACTGGTCATCGAGCTTCTGCTTGAAGACCTCTAGGGATGGGGGGACCCTTTTTTAGATAAAATAAGTATAAATACACAGTCTGATATTTTCTTCTTGAATGCCACTCCCTGAGATGCAAACACCACACTTTGGAAACCACTGTGTTAGGGAGTCAGGCACCAGGTAATGCTTTTTCCAATTGGCTCCTTTTCTGGCACTAATTTTGTTAAAGGGGCCCTTTGAGTTTATAATGCTTCAGGAGGATAAAGTCAGTTGAGAGAAACAGACTCAGTAAATAGTTGATTGTTCAATAATGTTATGTAATAGTTGTCTGCCAGAAAGCAGACATAGATCATTGGGTGGATACTTGTCTCAAAGAGAGTAAACCTGAAGGGTATTTTGCTTTCCTAGCAATTTTTGTGTCTGGGGCAAGGATCACAAAATGCACCCAAGCAAAGGCAGCTTCAGCTGCTTGGTGGGGGCAAAGGTTATAACACAGCACAAACCCTTTTCTGGAAAGATCACTCTAGGGGAGAGGTGTAGAGAGTGGACCGGGGAAGAGCTTAGCCCATCCCCACATCTGGTGGCTTCCTATTTGAACCAATTATTCTTGTTCACTAAGAGTTAAGCTCTGTTGTTCCCATGTTGCTAAAAGACTACACAAGTGCGTGCCTCATTGCCATCGCTGGGGCTACCAATGTCATGTCCTCTAAATTCAGGGTCCTTTAAGCTTTGTGCACTGGGACAATGATTGCCCTGACCTAGTTATTCCTCTGAACATTTGATTGAGCTACCCATAATACTATTTTTTAGTACTTCATGTATATGCACTGTATCTACTACTGTATGGGAAGCTTTTTTTTTTTCCTTTTTGGTGTTTGCGGGAGAACTATGTCTTATAAATCTTTGTATTTTCTCAAGTACATATGACAGTGCCTCATATCTACTAAATGCTCAATAAATAAAAATGGATGGGCAGGAAAAAATGTCAGGAAAATTACAAATCACCTTTGTTAACTCAGATTAGGCCAATAAATCTGAAAGAAAATGTTCTGCATTGTAATACTGTGGTTTCCCCTAGAAAAGATTAAGTTTCCCAAAATCACCCAGACATAAAGTGTCAGATGCTCACCAGTGATTCATTCCTGAAGTATCTCAGTCAATAGCCTCCACCAGGCTTAAGCCCACACACTAAAACTGCACAGTAACAAAGGCAAGAAAGAACATGGATGGCACTGTTTTCACAGGTCAAAAAATTTTGGGAAAAAATATTACCATGAAAACATATTTCTCCTCCAAATACTTCAAGTCAATAAGCATTTATTAAGCACTTACTGTGTGCTAGAAAGATGATACGCTAGAAAAACAGCACAGAAGAAATCTAAAAAACATGATTTCACATTTTTAAAGAAACAGTAACTCATAGCAGCAAAACAGTTCTGTAGTGAGAAAGCATTTTTGGGACCTGGGTGGGGGTGGAGAGGGTGGGAAGCAGATTGAGAGCCATCTTAGGCACTGAAAGTCATAGTCTAGGCAAACTTTGTAAAAACAATACCTTAGGGGTATCCAGAGAATGAATTATGACATACAAAATTCTGAAACTTAGAGGTCACACAGAGTGAATGTAAAGAAATGTGTTCAGTTATGACTGAGGCAATATGGAAAACTAATTTCCTACACTTACTGGAATTTTAGTTTAATTTGCGCTGGTTGTTTTACTGATTAGTTGGACCCAAATCTTTATGACATCATTTAGGGTTTTCTTGGCAGAGATACTGGAGTGGTTTGCCATTTCCTTCTCCAGCTCATTTTACAGATGAGGAAACTGAGGCAAATAGGGTTAAGTGACTTGCTCAGAGTCACACAGCTAGTAAGCGTCTGAGGCTATACTTGAACTCAGGTCCTCCTGACTCCAGGCCCAGCACTCCATTCACTGTGCCACCTAGCTGCCCCTTGTTTATCTGAATGGTCTTAAGTGAATTTCAGGAAATGCTATAATCAGCTAACTAGTTCTTTAGCTCCTTAGTATGATGACCTGAATTTAAAAAAAAAAAAAGAAAGAAAGAAAGAAAAATTGAGAATGGGCCACATCACAGAAGGAAGGTCACAGGAATGAGACACAGGCTCACGGGATAAACCTTCTCAGCCTTCTACAGCATTTCTAGGGCAGCTGGTGGTGTAGTGGATAGAATGCCGGACCTGGAGTCAGGAAGACCTGAGTTTAAATCTGGCCTCAGACACTTAATAGTTGTGTGACCCTGGGCAAGTCACTTAACCTCTGTTTGCCTTAATTTTCTCATCTGTAAAATGGGGGCATTCACCTTCCAAGACTGTTGTGAGAATCAAATAAAATAATAATTGTAAAGCTCTTAGCATGGTACCTGGTGCATAGTAGGGACTACATAAATGTTAGCTGTTATTATTATTAGGAGGGGTGGAAGTCAAGAGTAGGTCTGTATACTTAAAAAGTTATCATTTCTGGCTTCCACAACATCTGGTGAGTACTTCTGTCAATTGCCCACTGCTCCCAGCATTCCTCTGTCAGACTTCTCTGTTGCCCAAGTTTGACACTGCTCCAGGATCAGGGCATTCAGAGTTTATCTGAATCTCTTTTTACTTTTACTTGCAACTGACTCCCATTTAATACATGGGTTTGATTTAAATGTTTCCTTATATTTACACAATAAAATTCAATTCAATCTCATATTTGGATAAACATTTGCTATCTGTCCTCTTTAAAGCTGATGTAGAAAGGTATTTACATAGTCAATGTTTAGGCGAGTGGAACAATAACTAGAGATTAGCAAGATATTTTGGCTTGTTGTTTCCAAATTGTCTTATTGCATTTGTCTGCTTTTAAATTAGAGCGAGAATTCCAAACAGAATTCAGTCACTGGGCATTTGAGTTGTTACAGTCAGAGGTAACCAGTGACCTGATTCCCTAGACAAGCATCAGACTCTGCATGGAGGCCTAGAGTATTAAACAATGATATTAGAACAGGTCTGATTTTATTTTTAAAACCCATAGGAATCAGATGACAGGAAGCCTGGTCTGGTGGAGAGTTCAGCTGGCCTTTTGAGTCAGGAAGATCTGGGTTCAGGTTCTGCCAGCTATGTGACCATGGGAAAGTCACAATTACTCAGCGCTCTTGGGAAGTCTCTAAGGCTACAAGCTGCAGAGCAATTGATTTTATCTACTTGAGTGGGAAAAGTTTCCTATATTGATGAAGTCACAAATCTGGGCATCACCTTTTTCTTTTCCTTCTCACCTTTCCCCTCAAAAAATGAATCTGGTATATATTCTTTATAAGAGTATAGGTAGGCCCTAATGACCAATGAGGCAGCTAGATGGCTCAGTGGCTAGAGAGCTGGGCCTGGAGTCAGGAAATCCTGAGTTCAATGTGGTCTCAGATACTTACTAGCTGTGTGACCCTGGGCAAGTCACTTAACCTCTGTTTGCCTTAAACCACTGGAGAAGGAAATAGCCAATCACCCCAGTATCTTTTTCAAGAAAATCCCATAGACAGCATGGTGCATGGAGTCATGAAGAGTAGGAGATGACAGAATGACTAAACAACAACGACTTAGTGTCCCAAAGCAGTGGTTCCCACTTGTGCCCTACAGACCCTTTACAGGGAGCAGAGGGAAGGACCTGACATTATTGCAAGGGGTCCCATAAATAGGCCAACATATTTGAATAAATAAAATATCATGTAAATATCTTTTAAAATGATGCTTTTATGACTAATAAAAAATAATAACAGCATTTTTATAGCACTATAATGTTTGCAAGCACTTTACAAATATTTCATTCGATCTTCACAACAACCTTGGAAAGCAGATATTATTACTATTTCCATTTTATAGTTGAAAAAACTGAGGCAGACAGCTGTTCAGTGACTTACCCAGGGTCACACAGCTGATAGGTAACTGAGGCCAGATTTGAAGCATGGGCCTCCTGACTATAGGTCCAGGACTCTATCTACAATGCTACTTTTATTTTGTTTCAAATTGTTTTCAGTTGTGTCTGACTCTTTGTGACCCCTTCTGGGGTTTTCTTGGCAAAGATAGTGGAGTGGTTTGACATTTCCTTCTCTAGCTCATTTTACAGATGAGGAAACAGAGAAACGGGGTTAAGTGACTTGCCCAAGGTCACACAGGTGGTAAGTATCTGTGGCCACATTTGAACTCAGGCCTTCCTGACTATAGGACCAGCACTCCATCCACTGCACCACCTCGTTGCCCTGGTGCCACCTAGCTGCCTCAAATTCATGGAAAAGTATTAATGAATGCATATTTGAAATTATATTTTTACTCAATCAACAGACATTGCTAATCGAGGTCCATGAACTAAAAGAAAAAGAAAGGATTGGGAACCAGTATGCTCCAGTTTGGAGCAAAATCTCCTGGTATCATGATGAGTTTCCTGGGTTGTTGCCTTCCACAGCCTGACAAAAACATGAGATAATCACTTTCGGGAGATGGTCATTTATTTAACAAATATTGGTGGAGGGATTACCATGTGGAAGGCACTAGGCCTGATATCTTAGGGGACATAAAGGAGGGTGACAGAGGCCTTCTTCTGACTTTCGGAGTGTGCACCTCAATTCCTAACCTATTTTAGCTCTTGCCCAGGCCTAGTCAGCTGTTTACTCCTTCTGCACGGCCATCTATGATGTTTTTGCTAAACAGAATAATTATATCAATAAATTCTATGAATACGTTATTACATTTGAGCTGGAAGGAACCCCAGCTAGTCCAGAGGCTATTAATCTTTGGGTTATGAACTTGTGTTTTATAAAATATTTTTATAACTCTATTTCAATATAATTGGTTTCCTTTGTAATCCTATGTATTTTATTTGATGCAAAAATATTATTCTGAGAAAGGGTCCATAGGCTTTGCCAGATGGCTTAAGGGGTCCATGATGTAAAGAAAGGTTAAGAATTCCTGGACTAGTCCAAGCCTCTCACGTGGCAGATAAGGAAATGGATGATTTGTATCTAACAGCAGAGTGGTGTGTTGGCCTGGATTTATTGATCGATTGTTATGGCTCTAACCCAGCATATTTTATTCTATTTCATTTTTCAACAATAACCTTTTATTTAAGCGCCTGCTCTGTTCAAAGCACTAAGTGCTAGGGACACTGCCTTCAAGGACCTTACATTCTACCGTCCAGCTCATTAGATATCAGGTAATTTCCAAAAAGATTCTTAAGCTCAGACTTAACCATATCATTTTCTTTACTTTAACAATCCGTATTTAAGGTCAGATGTTGAGTCTCTTAAGATCATTATGTCTATTGGTATAATTAATACTTGATAGGTTTCAATTATAAGTTGAATGAATATTTGAGTGCAGTCATTCTTCAACGGCATTGTCAATTGCTTCACTCGCCTCCATCTATCACCAACCAGCTGGATGCTTCCAGGATTATTTAGAAGCCGTAATGACTAAAGTGCACAAAGTGAGGCCTAAACTCATTTTTATTAGGAGTTTGAACAGGTTGCTTGCTTGTTATAATTATAATTATATTATGAACATTCAGGAATTAAAGTAAAATGAAACAAATTTGAATAAAGAACTGGATTCTGGGAAAGGACATTCTCAACTGAACTATCCATGCAACTGATGGGAACCCTCATCTTACGAGGTGCAGGAAAAGTTCTGTTCCGGCTGTGTTACATTATAGATCTCTATCCTGCAAAATGTGAAATCGTATTTCAAACAATTTAATAACTGACAAGTTAGTGATAAACTAAAGATGAAACCTATGCCCCCTCTGCAGGAAAAAATGAAAAGGTTTAACATTTTGTCTTCAAAACTACCTTCTCATAGAAAAATGATTTAAAGACTTTTGGGGACTAGATTTCTTATGTAAACTCCTCCACAGTTACCGAATGTGCCAATACAATGCTTAACTATTGGTTCTTAATGGTAGCTGTATCTCTGTTATTAGAATATGTATGCTCTACTGTGGTTATTTTTCTGGATCATCTGAATTAACGGACATGTAAGTACAGGATATGAAGAGAAATCCTTAATGTGGTAACATGTTGGGTGATTTAAAAAAAGCCAAAACAGTGGATAGAGCAAATCCTCCAGAGGATTTCACAATGTTCTATGATGCAGAAAACTGCAACAGCTTTTATATAACATTTTACATTGAAAGGAAGGAAAGAACCAAGACAGTTCCCCATTCTTCATCATCAAGCCAGGGTTCTTTTTTAAAATTCAATTTTATTTTATTTTCAGTTTCAAATTCTTTCCTTCCCTCCTCCCCTTCCCTGACCTATTGAGAGGGCAAGACAGATAAAACCTATTAAAATGTTTGTTGTTGTTTAGTTGTTTTTCAGTTATGTCTGACTCTTCATGACCCCATATGGGGTTTTCTTGGCAAAGATGCTGGAATGGTTTGCCACTTCCTTCTCCAGTTCATTTTACAGATGAGGAAACTGAGGCAAACAGGGTTAAGGGACTTGCCCAGGGTCACATAGCTAGTAAGCATCTGAATCCAGATTTGAACTCAGGAAGATGAGTATTTCTGACTTCAGGCCTGGTGCTATAAATGCTGACCTGCCTAGCTGCCCCTGCAAATATGTATAGACATGCAAAACAAATGTCCACCTTAGCCATGTTCCAAGAAAAAAAAGGAAGAAAAAAAAGGATAAAAAAATATGTTTCTATCCATACTCTGAGCTATCAGTTCCCTACCTGGAGGTGGATAGCAAACTTCATCATGACTCCTTTGGAATTGTTGTAGGTCATTGTATTGATTACAGCTACTAAGTGTTTCAGAGGTGATCATCTTCATAAAATCACTATTACTGTATAAATTGTCCTTCTGGTTCTGCTTCCTTTACCCTGCATCAGTTCATACAAGTCTTCCCAACTTTCTCTGAAATCATCCTCTTCATCATTCCTTACAGCACAAGAGTATTCCATCACATTCCTATGCCATAATTCCCCAAGATGCGCATCCCTTCTTGTTTCCAATTCTTTACTATCACAAAAAGACATGCCAGGGTTCTCTGTGGTTAATAAACTTCTCTAATTCAGTATCCAGTCCTTAGCATGGCATCTTGTACATAGCAGGCACTTCATAAATGCTTGTTCACTTAATTGACATCTTGACATTTCTCCCTTCATTTCACTTTCTAAAATAAAGCAGTGCCAAAAATTTCATCCCCAAATGGAGACATATGGATATAATTTTACAACCAAACTAATCTAAGCTTCAATTTGGCTCCTCTTCTTTCTTATAAAAAGACTTTTCCCTTTCTCAAGGACTTAGGATCATAAATCTTGCAATGGCAGGACCTTAGAAAGCATCTGGTTTGACCTTCTCTTTTTATGGATAAGGGAATAGGCCCAGAGAGATTCACTGATTTGTTGAAGGTCACACGCAAATAAGGGGCAGACAGAGATTTGAAATCAGCTTCCTCCAACTCTAAATTCAGCACTCTGCTTACTATATCATACCAACTTGGCCCTGATTAAAAGCTTTTTTTTATGATTCATGATAAGGAATAATAAATGTAAGGTAATAATTTTAAAAGAAAACTTAACTGAGCCCAGAAGGATTAAACAGTCCTTTTTAAAAGTATATTATTTATAATAGTAACTTTAAAAAAAAACCAAATACTCATACATTTAAGGAAAATGGATATTCCCTCCAACAATGAAAATCACTAGGATAATATAGAATAATGGCTTGCAGGGGCAGTGAGGTGGCACAGTGGATAAAGCACTGGCCCTTAAGTCAGGAGGACTTGAGTTCAAATCTGGCCTCAGACACTTGACACTTCCTAGCTGTGTGACCCTGGGTAAGTCACTTAACCCTGACTGCCTCACCAAAAAAAAAAAAATAATAATGGCTTGCCTTTATATGGTGCTTTATACTTTCCAAAAGTATATTGTAGCAACACTTTGAGGTAAAGAATGCCCATACTGTTATACCCATTTTATGGATGAAGAGAGTGATCTTTAAAGGAATAGTGGCTTGCCCAAGGTCACATAACTAGCAAGCAGCAGAGCCCAGACTGGAGCCCAAGTCTCCTGGCTTTATCTCCAGTGCCATTTCCAACCATCCTTTAAAGAAATATTTGTATTGCCTAGATTTCAATCAATCAATCAATATTTATTGAATGCTTATTATGTGCAAGGCACTGTGCTATTCCAGGCTGCTTCTCTATCTCTGTATACACATGAAATGAAATGTAAAACTATACCTTCTATCCAAACAGAATTTGGGGAGTGAAGCACAGTTGATTTTTAAATAATTAACATGTTGGTTTTCACCTGGGTAAGTGATTGCACCAAGGATGTAAGCTATCCTTGGCTTCTGCCCCTGAAAAGAGGTTTGGCAACTGTTCAACAACACAAAGCAATATTACATAAGAGGAAAGTACAGGAAGCAAAGAAAAATACCACATTGAAGTGAAGCTTCAGGGCCTTTGGGTAGGCAGAACACATTCCTAAAGGGAAAAGAGTCAATGGCCAGACCACTGGGGTGAATACCCGCAAGAAATTGGTCAGGGTTGTTTTTTTTTTCTTTCCTTTTTTTTTTTTTTTTAACAACAATTCATCCATATGTGAAGCAGCGTCTTTGGCAGTGGGCATGCAAGTGGGAGAGTTTCGCTGCTGCCTTTAGAGCCTGAATTTGATCATGGGATCTTTGGAGAGCTTTAGTGTAGATTTTTCCCCTTAAAATTTTTTCTTCAAAGCTCGTCAAGGAATATGTTCTAAATGATGAAATATAAATTTAATGGAAGGGGATAAAAGTCTGAGGCTGTCAACCTTGTTAGTGGCTCTGAAAAATCATTCTCTGATCTAGCTTTTTTCCCCCCAGAATAGAAATATCTTTTTAAAAAAAGGAATTACAGGATTATAGAATTTAAAGTTGGAAGGGTCCATAGAGATTAAATCTGTCCAAGCTGGTTTTAATTTATCAACTTCAGGGGAGGAAGAAACCTTAACCTCTTTATAGGTTTGTTTTTTTAAAAGAAAAAAAAACTATCTCCAAGACAAGTCTTAGTCCCAGGATGGGAGGCCCAGCTCATTCCACAGTCAGCACTTTCTGGCTTTACAGTATTTGCCCATTAGAGTCAGGTTTTAAGTTAAAACTTAGAAATACCTGGAAGAGCCAACCCAAATACCTAAAGGATATGCTGTTTCAGATGATGACAAAATAAAACCCAGCAAATTCCCAACCAGACATACTCCATTGTTATTTAATGAAAACTGATAGAAGGTATTATAATAAATAAGATTCAATACCAAAATGCCATCCTTGATAGGTCATTGTTTCACTGCATAGCAGATTAGCATTTGTACCTTTAAGCACATGCTTTAAAACCTTAACCATTTCACTACAGCGAAGGTGTAACTCAGCCCTTATAAATCAGATAACAACTGGGGTGAAGGATTTATACAAATTCCTATCTACAATAGGCTTTATAGTCTGGGGGTGGGGTAACTTTGCTAATAAAGAGCTTGTGAAATCAGCTTCTTCTGTTAACCCTATCTCATGTACAAGGAAACTGAGGCAGAGCATGATCAATTCATATGAAAAGACTGTACCTTCGATGCAAAAGCATCATTCCTGCATTTTGAATCAGTTATTAAGTCCATTGACCTCCTCCTGCTTCATTTTAAGTAAAAAGTGTTTACTCTACCAACTCAGAGGGTTGTGCGCATTAACTGAGACTGAGCTATGCATGGTAGCTTTCAAATATTAAGAGTACTTACAAATTCCATTTACTTGTCTCTACCTATTAGGATGAATTCAAATATATCTTGCACATCATGCCTTTATCAGATATTTGATGTGAATGCAATTCATTCCATACATTTGGAAAGCCTACTTAATGATCATATCTTTTATTAGAAAATAGTCCTGATTCCATGAAAAACCATTTTTTCCCACTACGACTGCAGCACACTCTTTTGGAATTTTTATTTGACATCTAAATAAAAGAAATGTTAAGTTTTAAGATACCAGTTGGAAAGCAAGTTTGGAAGATGAAAATATCCTTCCATGTTACACTTCTGTGGTCTAGTTTCTCCCTCTTTCCATATTAAAAGGCTAAAAGACATTCAGTTTGAGCTGAAAGGATGAATACTGCAAGCACTTGGAGCCAAGTTGCATGACTTCTGGGATATCACCCTTGAAAATGCCAGTGTACATAACTAGGAAATGGCCCTGCGTCTGTGTGTCACGTACAGATCGACTGCTACACATTAGCTGAATGGTGTTGAAAGAGGCTTCCAAGACTTTACAGGGCAGGCATCGTGTTTTCAATACATGCTGCATTGACATACACTTTGCATCAACCCACCCACACATCATCTTGATGGAAAAATAATGACTGGAGTACAGTTGATAAAACACACTAAACAATAATTAAAAGCTACATAAAAGTGTAAGAAAATTATGCAAAAATTGAAGAGTAGCTGTTAGTGTCAGTGCTTCAATAGTCCCAGGGTAAGCCCAACTCCTTTCATCATGGTCAATTCATTAACACAGGAGAAAAGCCAGAAAGGAAGGGAAATGCGGACCATCTGCTCAATCCAGATGCAAGAGCACATGCTTCTCACATCCAAGGCTATTTAGCAGAACTGAACTGAGCTAAGACCTAATCCTCTAATCAAAGATCAACAAAGGTCTTTTGACACATTTGCATTACAAATAAAAATTAATCTGGCATCATAATTAAGTGTCAGTTTTCTTTATTTCACTAGGAAATCTGCACTGATTAGATGAAATTCCCAAAGAGGTATTACAGAAAATGGGCTTGGATTTCTCTTAACTTCTTATCTTTTCTGGTAATAAAATAAGTCTAAAAACATTTTATTCTCTAAACAGCATAAGCATTTTCATTATTACCCTTGTTTTTAAATTACAGAAGCAGCTATCCCTTTGATACTGAATCTTTCTGCTAAAAACACACTTTTTCTTCCTAAGAAAGGGTTAAAAAAATGAAGACATTCTTACCTTGAAATTATGAACCTTTTCATATTTCGGAATCTGCTCATTTTCTTTCAGAGTTGCTCTTCTAACGAGGGATGTCAACTGCGAATAAGCAAAGAGTTTAAGAGGTTGCCAGATTGTCACAGATGACTTTTGAGAACCCAGTTTCATTCCCAGGGCTGCTATCAACACATCTTGCTGGCGGTTCTCTCGTTTTGATTTGTGAACTGCAGGTCTATTCGTTTTCCTCCCTGACCAAGACTCTTTGGATGGCATTTTGGAATGCACAGGAAAGAAAGACCTATATTGATCTATGTCTGTCGATGAACTGTACTCAGCTCATAAAAATGAGCATTCTTCTAGCAACTCAGACCCCTAACCTACAGAGAGCTGCAGAGAAACATCACGAAGAGGTGGAGTAGGATGATGAAGCACTTCTTAAAAAGAGGTCGACTTTAACTAGACAAATTCTTCTGGCTTTTTTTTTTTAAAGGGATCTCTATTTAAGCTCTGGGAAACTTAAGGATCTGAATTGAAAAAGAGTCGATGCTAACATACAAAAATCCAAACATCTCTCGCCAACCCCTCTTTTAGAAACCATGGGATTAAGACATATTATGCACTTCTAAAAGCTTTCCTGCCTATTCAACTTTAGTGATGTCCACTTTGAATGAAAGATGCCCACATACTGAATATAATCAGTGTCTAGCAACTGACACCCTGCTAACCTCACTCTAGAAAAAGTAGGCTGGGGGAGGGGAGGGCTTTAACAGGCAAGGCTGGATTAGAATGGTCACATTAAGAAAGTAGATAACCAATGAAAGCCCCGCAACAGTATTTAAGGCTGGTATTCCTCCCTTCTCTCTCTCTCTCCCTCTCCCTCTCCCTCTCCCCCCCCCACTCTCCCCTCTCTCTTCTCTCCCTCCCTCTCCTCTGCTCTCTCCCTCCCCCTCTTCCTCTCCTCCTCCTCCTTCTCTCGCTGTCTCCCCCCTCTTCCCCTCTCTCCCTCTCCTCGCTCTCTCCTTCTCCTCCTCCTCCTCTCTTCTCTTCTCTCTCTCTCCCTCGCTCTCTCTCTCTCCCTCCCTCCCCCTCTCTTCTCCTCCTCCTTCTCTCTCCTCTTCTCCTCTCTCTCTCTCCTCTCGCTGTCTCCCTCTCCCTCTCTCCCTCTCCCTATCCTCTCTGTCCCTCTCTCTGTGTCTCTGTCTCTCTCTTTCTCTCTCCCCACCCCTTCTCCCCTTCTCCCCTTCTCCCCTTCTCCCCTTCTCCCTTCTCTCAAATATTCTAGCTGGCTCAAGGGGAAAAAATATCAGTAGGAAGATAATGAGCAATGAGTGAGTCATGCATCATTACAAAATGGCATCTCTTACCATTTAAAAGCAAGGTGAGATTGAAACACATAGTTGGTGTTTTAAAAGAATGAACTATTCAGGAAAGAGGCTAATCCGTCTCTCTCATTGTTCAGTAATTCATATATGATGTATATATGTATGTATGTATATACACACACAGTGAAGCTAGCAACTACAACACAATTCTATTAAAAAGACAAGTTTATGAAGCAATTAGGGGAAGAACAGAGAAGTTTTTGACTATCAGATAGATCCAAGTACATTTAGGAACAGGTCTATTATGCAACTAACCTTCACAACCACCCAAAGCAGTTTTGCCTTGGGTCTACAGTGCCCCCCAGGCAATTCTTTAAGATCACAAATTACAGAGTGCTTGCTGATCTGTATTGGTAGTAGGAGTTTTCTCACACCTAATACCAATGAAATTGGAGGTCTGGACATTCTCCCTGACCCTGCCACCCCCTCATCTCCACCTCCACTCAAAAAAAAAAAAAGTTGAAAGACTCAAGCATTGCTTTATGTCTCAATTACCAAACTTTTTAGCCCATAGCTGTGAATTAAGGCACTGATCCAGCCTGAGGTTCATTAGAGTTGAGCACCCAACTAGATAATAAGGGGAATCTTTAATGATACTGCCTGTGAAGTATGTGGACTTGTGCTTTATATCTGTAGGACCTCTGGTTAAGTGAGACACTGGGTCTAGGAATCAAATCCAGCTCAACTACATGTAGTAACACTGAGCACATTTATTGAAGTGCTACAACTTTCAGTACCACCAAAGCCCCCTCTTCAAATTATTTTCTATCTGCCTGCTTTTTTAAAAATATGCTATATATTTTTAACAGTGCTATTGAACAGGAAAACAATTTATTTTTTAATCCTGTTATGAGTAAAACTGAATCAGTACAACTTAACAGTATGTTTGTACTCATAATACTTGAAATTACTCAGAATAAAACTATTTGTTCTTTGTACAACTATTAATTTTCAAATAATGGGGTAAAAGAAGTCATTTGAATATACTTTTGTAATAATATGCTTAAATTTAGATATCCTTATTTCTCAGATGATTTTTGTTTTTGTTTTTCCCTTTTGAAACAATGGGTATATTTCTAATCACCCAGCACAGTGACAAGGAAAATAATTCCTTGTTTTAGGGAAATTAAATTTAGGGAATGAGAAAGGAAAGGATCTCAGCCCAGAACAAAACCACAAGACAGGAAAAGGTCAACCTCAGACAGCAATAATGTTGAAAAAGCCTATAATTTGGAAACAAGTTTATGAGGAGAATAAATTTTGATTCTAATCTACATGGTGCTTGAAGAATCTAGAAATCTTTCTACTTGAATAAATCAAGTCCAGCTTTTACAGCACAAACAATTTCAGTTCAGACTCTGTGTTCTTTGGTGGTGTGTACCAATTCAAATCAACAAACATTTATTAAGTGTCTACTATGTGCCAGGCACTGTGCTAAAGGCTGGGGATACAAATAAGAAAAATAAAAACAGTTCCTGCCCTCAAGTAGCTTAGACTCTAACAGGAGAAGCTGACACACAAAAAGAAGCTGAAAAGTTGGGGGTAGGGAAGAGACACTAAGGGGCATCTTGTTCCATGGATTTAAACCAGGAAAAGCTGCAGGATCAAAGTGGAATGAGCTGGAAATCCAATTTCTACCCACTATAGAGAAAGGCTTGGTGGGGGTGGGGGGTGGGGGTGGGGAGTTTAGTATTCCACCCTCCAGCCCTCCAGTTATACATTTTAGTCTAATCAAGGCATGAAGGAATCCTTAATCCATTCCAGGTGATCAAACTGTTTTATGTTTGGTTTTTCATACTTTCCAAAGTGATTTTTATTTAATTATTTATTTTAATTGTTTGATCTGTTTCCAAACTGTCATGACTATTTTAAACGAATACAGACATAAATTGACAATTTACATTTAGGTATATCCCAATTTCATGTCTCTATACCCTTTGGGTTATTTGTGTGACACAAAAAAGGCTTCCCTTCTGATGGAAAATGCAGTTTGACTTTTTTTTTTTAAACTCAGGTTATGTTGGCAGGAATCTGTAGCAACACTGGGTGACTTAAATATATATATTGACCTTTTAAAAATCAGCAACAGGTAAGGGCAGGCCTTCTACATGGCTGATTTTTTTAATTAAAGACTATTCTATAACTATCTCCAGTACCAAAGGATGTAAAACATTAAAGACCTCCCCAAAATAATCTCTCTACATTGCACCTCGTGACTCCTGATGAGCATCTCCAAATCACCGCTCCTTATTTAGCTGACAATCTTCTGGCCAGCAATCTTGGCCTTTTTGCCAGGCTGCCTCTGTGCCATGGGACAGAGACCACAGCGCTGTACTTCAAGGAATAGTTGGGAGCTCTGATGAATGAGTCCTCAGGAAGTTGAAATATCAATGACTCTATTGGGAATGTAGTAGTGGGAACATAGTAGTTGTGAGTGTTGTGAGAAAGTCATCCCAGAGGGGAATAATAAAAAAAAAATAATAGCTAGTATCACTATGGTACTATGGGGCAGCTAGGTGATGCAGTGGATAGAGTGCTGGGCCTGGTGTCAGGAAAGCTCATCTTCCTGAGTTCAAATCCAGCCTCAGACACTAGCTGTGTGACCCTGGACAAGTCACTTAACCCTGCTTGCCTTGGTTCCTCATCTGTCAAATGAGCTGGAGAAGGAAATGGCAAACCACTCCAGTATCTTTGCCAAGAAAACTCCAAAATGAGTTTTCACAAAGAGTTGGTCACTACTAAAAAAACTGAACAATAACAACAAAATGAGCTAGAGAAGGAAATAGCAAACCACTCTAGTATCTTTGTCAAGAAAACCCCAAATGGGGTCTCAGAGTCAGATGTGACTAAAAAATGACTGAACAACAACATACAGTACTACAAGGTTTGCAAAGGACTTCATACATGTTATCTTATTTGATCTTTGCAACAATAGGTAGTTGCTATTATTATCTCCATTTTACAAATAAGGAAACTGAGAGTAAGATAAAGTGCTTGTCCAGGGTTGCACAGTTAATGAGTATCTAAGGCAGGATTTGCATTCAGATCTTCTTGACTCCAAACCTAGTGCACTTGGACCATGTGGCAATGTCCCCAAAACCATCTTACTCTGCATTGTGTATGGAACAGACTCCATTATCCCACTATAGGAACATCTGAGTCCAGCTCCATAGCTTCTAGTAATGTCTGACACTCACAGTAAAGATAAATAAGGAGTAGGTGTGAATAAAAAAACTCAGTAATATTTTTGATTGTCTCGTAAGTTTTTCAATCTATCAACTGATTGATTGATCATAAATTTTCCATTAAATCTGGATATGATGGTAAGAAAACGTCCTGAGAGGTCAATTCACGCCTAATTTGGTAGTGAGTGAAGTTTATCCCACATAAAGTAATGAGGAACCAAAAGGATAATTTTATTGAGGATAATTTTAGTAATCTGTACCAACATTTTAGCCTGATTATTTGCTTGAAGGAAGAGGCAGTACAATGCTAATAGCTTAGATAAGGTTCTTGTCCTATTCTTTGCATGAAAATAAACTGAGGTCAATAACAATACTAGCTAGCATTTATATAATGTTTTATGATTTGGAAAGAACTTTTAATGTGTTATTTCATTTGATCCTCATGGCATCCCTGTGAGCAAGGTGCTATTATTATCTCCACTTTACAAATAAAGAAATAGAAAAAAAATTCAAATTGCATTTTTCATTGGAATTTTTTTTGCATCACACAAATAACCCAAGGGGTATGGAAACTTGTCTAGGGTCATATGACTAGTAAATATCTAAGACAGGCTTTGAACTCAGCTCTTTCTTACTCTAAGACTAGCACTCCATACACTGTGCCACCTAGTATGCATCAGCAGAAACAATGTTGTTTGGCAGTCTGTGCAGTAAATGGATGCTACAGAACCATGATCTTGGCAGCAAAAGTTTAAAATGGAACTGAAAGTATTTAGAGTCATTCTGAGGAAACAAGTTCCATCAAAACATTCTTTTACTAAAAAGTCCCACAAAACTGGCATGGATTCTCAAGCCCACCTTCTCAGTTACTTCCCAAGGAGAAGTGGCTGCTTTTGACAGATTGCAGCATCTGGCCTAGCAAGTACTACTCTTCTTTATGGTTTGTTCAACAGCCACTGCCTCTAGCCAATGCTCTCATGCCTACGGTTCCCAGATACAGTGTGTGTCAAGTGGCCAAGAAAACACAATGAGAATCCTTTGGAATGATGTAATTTCTCCACATGAAGCATCTTTTATGGGCAGATAAATTCACGTTTATGACTTGCAAATGGCTTTAATTCCTTTGGCAGTCTCAACGTTGGATAGCCTGTCTCATTGGAGAAGCAAGTTAAACTGCACAGTTTCTGTACAGTTGATTTTGATTAGCCTAAAAAGGTAGATCAGGGAGGTCCTTCTAACATCAGAACTTCTACCTTAAGAATCTGCAGGGGCAGAAGGCTCAACGACTGGTATTTGATAGAGACCTTCCAGGCCCATAATTAAGCCTGTTGTCATAAGCACCAAACTAAAGTTTCCAGTGCTACAAATATGATGACCTAATGGTACATGTACACATCTCAGAAAAGAGCCCTTCCAGAGGTACAGTAAAGGTCCATCCACAGATGGAGCCGTGGAATTTACTGAGGCCATAATAATAATAGAGGATCTTTTTGTCAACTTGTAAAGAGTTTTATTCTATGGTCAATACAGTACTTGAATGTCAAGCATTTGAGCCTCCTATGGCTAAATATGGTTCCTACAGAGTGTGGCGAAACATCAGGGGTAAGAAGTAGTGATTTATGATTACTATGTCTTAATGGTATAGATTTAGAAGTCAACGACTTGCTGTTGTAGAAAACACTGTAGAAGACCTGGAAGGGAATCCTAGAGGATACCTAGTCCCATCTCTTCAGAAATTGAGAAATGAAGGCTAAGAGAATTGAAATGACTTGCCCAAGGTGACATGGGGTACAAGAGACAGAGAAAGGATTTGAATTCAGGTCTTCTCACTCTAAATTTGGTGGCTCCAAGAAGCTATAGCATGCACAGTGGCCACACAGTGGTAAAACCTTCTTGGCAGATAGACTAAACCAGGTTGAGCATAACTGAGTTAGGGAGATATCTACCCCAACCATGTGAAGACAGCCCCTGGTGGAATGGCCAGATGAGAACAATTTGTTCCAACAGCCATGAAGGCAGCTGAAACTGGTGCAGTGGAGAGCTTGGAGCTTGGTCAGGCATCAAAGACAACAACTTCACCCACTGCATCCCAGGCCATCACCAGTCATCCTGACATTTGCCCTGCTTCTGCACTTTGATGACTCTGGAGGAGAGAATGGGGCCGATGACTTTGCCCAACTCTGCCTCACTTAAATCCAATTCACATTCAAGTAAAGACATCACCCCATGATGTCACTGGTCCTCTTCAGAAACAAAGGACAAACAACATATTAATGAAGCCATCCCAAATCTTCTTCCAGTAGACAATGGAGTGGCTCTGCAATGGATGCCTTTCAGAGAACAAACAGAAATTCCGTAGTTTCAGCAGCCCTGCTATGGGAACCTAAGAAGTTGACATTAGATAATCTAATTTCATATTCCTCTTTTTTCTTTTCAAATACTTGATGCATCAAAAGGACACAGAACTTCTTGAAATCTCTTCTTAAGGTCACCCTCTTGGTGTATTGATCATCAGAACTTAGTTAAAATAATAGTACCACAATTTAAAATCTTTGAAAACAGGCTCCCGATTGAAATTGTAAATTGAATGTACTTTAATTATAAACTTCATTGGCATTCATAGCTCTTCATAATCTGGCTTCAATCTATTTTTCCAGATGAATTTCACATCATTCCTCCTCATGGCCTGTTCTAGCCAAAATGGCCAACTTGCTATCCCTGGTACAAGACTACCAGCTCTTGCCTTTATGCTTTTGCAAGGCTGCCCTGCATGCCTGGAATGCTCTTCCTCCTTACCTCTCCTGTTCCCTTGGAGGCTCATCTTAGGTCCTTCCCTGTATACAAGGCTTTTCATGCTACTCCCAGGTTTTTTGTGCTCCCATCATCCACCCCACCAAAATTACTTTGTATTTAGAATCAGAAGATGATAGATTTCAATTTGGAAGAGGGTTTAGAAGCCAACGAGTCCAACTCCCATTTTTTTTTACAGATGAGGAAAGTAAGGCACAGATAGGTAATATGACTTGCCTAGGTACACAGCTTAATTAAGTCCACAATGCAGAATTCAAACCCAAGTCAACCTTTCTGTCTCCAAGTCTAGTTCCCTAACCATTATGCATATTACTTTGATTTGACTTGTCTGTTATACGGATATTATTTCCCCCTAGGAGAATGTAAACCCCTTGAGAGCAGGGACTGTTTCATTTTTTACTTTGACTTTCTAAAAGCTACTCCATAGTGGGCACTCAACAAATGATTGCTGAACGGAATTGAACTAATTTGCAAAGATCCTCTGCAAGAATTGACTGATTGAATGCCTGGAGTAACATAAATGGTGATGAGCTATCGGCGATGTCCTCTAACGCTAAGGTTTACAAAGACAACTCCCTTGCTTCGGAGAATTAGCAACAGCCTCTAGATTTGGGACCTGCTTCTCTGCCTTATTACTGGTGCCCTTGTATTTCCACAAAGCATCAACACAGTTTGTGAAGCCCACTGGATAAATGTAACTAGCTCAAAGCTGTCTTATTTAATTAGTACTCATCCTCTTCTATTTTTTCCCCTTTGAGAAAAAGAAAGATGTCTAGCTCTCAAGCAAATTGGTGAAATGTCTAGATCCTGACAAATGACCTAGCTCTTCATATAAACTTTCAGACAGCACCTAAGGATCTCTGTTGTTATTCAGTCATTCCATTTGGGATTTTCTTGGTAAAGATATTGGAGTGGCTTGCCAATTCCTTCTCTAGTTCATTTACAAATGAGGAACCAAGGCAAACAGGAGTAAGTGGCTTGTTCAGGGTCACACAGCTAGTAAGTGTCTGAGATCAGATTTGAACTAAGGAAGATGAGTCTTCCTCACTTCAGGCCTGGAATTCTAACCAGTGTGCCACCTACCTGCCCCAAAGGAACCTCTAGCTCTTGCTCTCTTGGGCCCACCCTGAAGCCTTAGGACTTAAAGGCTTTTCTGTCTATCCTACAGTTGAATTTTCTTTTATTGTACTTAATTTATGTTGTATTTTATTAGTTTTATTGTATTTACTGTATTTAATTGATATATTTAATATTATATATTTTAATTTTAATATTATATATTTAATTGCTGTTGTTTGTCCTTCATTCTTGAAGAGGACCAATGACATCAGGAAGGCAATGCCATGATTTGCAAGTGAATTGGATTTAGGTGAGGCAGGGCTATGCAAAGTCACCAGCCTCACTTTCTCCTCTAGAGCTATCTGGATGCAGTGGCAAGATATAGATCAGGATGACTGGAGATAGCCCCAGCAGTGGAAGACCTTCTTTTATTATAATATCTCCCAATTGGAGTATAAACTCCCTGAGGGCAAGAACTGTCTTGATTTTTCTGTCTGTACTCCCAGCACTTAGCACAATGCTTAATAAATGCTTTTTTTCTTTCATTCATTCATTCATTCAACGTTCTATGAATTTCTTCCACTTGGGCTATTTGAACGATCATCTATGCTGGGGATGTAGACACCTGGTAACATACGCCAGTTCCTTTTGTTAGAGGTTTTTGCTCTCCCCTCCCACAGTAATGAGCAGAAGCTCATAGATTCACAATGCAGTTTCTAGTGCTATCATCTGTAGGATGTATGGTGGTTCTTCCAACTCTGGTGACAGGTCTTACAAGAAGATCGCGTGGAAGGTATAGTCACCAATTACTGATCCGTTTCAAGCGATTTAGGAGGAAGGCTACACTCACTCCAGGATCCATCCAGGGGCATCTTGTCATTGATCTTCCGAACATGATTCAGCTCCAGGGCATTTATGTCACTCAAATGATCAAGAGTGTCTAATGCTGGGTGATGTTAACAATTATGGCTGTCACTGGGCTTCATTCAGATGGATTTGGGGTAGTCTATTTTCTCAAGGTGTTCCTTGATCACAACAAGCATTTAGCATCGTTTCACCTGCCTGATGAGTGTCAATGTCACCTGCTGAGTGTCAAACTTGACTCAGAGTCAACTGAACTGATTGGCAGATGCTTGGGAGTAGCTATTCCCTGTATTTTGATGATCCTGTTGGTAAGATTTCTCCATTTAATGATGATGATGATGATGATGATGATGATAATAATAACTGGAGGAAGAAGATGAGTTAGTATTTATATAGCACCTACTATGTGCCAGGCACTGTGATAAGCACTTTACAAATAATAACTCATTTGATTCTCACAATGATTCTGGGAGGTAGGTGCTATTGTTAACCTTATTTTACAGATGAGGAAACTGAGGCAAACAGAAGTTGAGTTAGTCAATCAAGAAACATTTACTAAGCACCTACTATGATAAGTGTTGGGGATACAAAGGAAGGCAAAAGGTAGTCCCTGCCTTCAAGAAGCTCGGAAACAAAATACTAAAAAAAGCTGAAAAGGGAGGAGAAGGTAAGAGGTGAGACCATGATGAAGTCCTACAGCAGGACAGGAAATGATGAAGGGTCTTCCCTGGGCCCTCTCCTTGAATGATGGATCTGGTAGGAGCTCTGAAATGTCCACCCTCAACTCTCTCCAATCAAAAAGAAGGAATGGTTTTGGGGGCCAGGGTAACAAAGGAGGTGTGGGTTTCAGAGTTGATGTCATCTTGCAGGAAAATGAATTTCTGGAGATAAGGATGAAGTCCAGTTGGGAAAAGTAGTGACTTGCTCAAGGTCACATAGCTAGTAAGTGTCTGGGGTGGAATTTGAACTTAGCATTTCGTGACTCCAGGCCTACAGCTTGATCTACCTTCCCACCTAGCTATGTATTGTATATAGTATTCATGTTGGAAGCTGCCCCATTAATTTCTATGGTCTGAAGTGATGGAATCTCACCGTCTTGAGAGATTATAGATTTATTTCAATGGAGAGGCACACTACTGAGAAGTCTTGAAGGCTCTGTATTACTGTATATATAGAGTAATGCCATAACATACTCAAATATTTCCATACCAAAGGGATCTGTGATCTCATTGATTCAGGAATTCCTTCCAATGATGAAGATCACAAGCCCGTCTTGTGTACCTTTCACCTACGTCCTCCCAAAAGTTCAGTACAGAGGGTTTCTTTACCCAATGGGCCTGAGGCTTTCTGTGCTTTGTCTGTCTCTACCTATTGAGGGCACCAGTGGAGCACTCTCCCCACTGAAGAAACCCCCAAAGTTTGAGCATTGAGACAGAATTACGGCTTGGTCTGATGAGCAGAAATTATCTTACTGATTCCGAATATGAACTTTAAATCTCTGTACATAGACTGATAGTTTGGGGTGCAGGAAGAAAAAATTTGAGAAGTCTGATTTCACCAAGTTCTTAAGCTCCTCCAAGGTCTTAATCATTGGTGAAGCAGTGGCACAGTGGATAGAATACCAGACCCGGGCTTAGAAAGATGCATTTTCCTGAGTTCAAATCCAGCCTTAGACACTTACTAGCTGTGTGACCATAGGCAAGTCACTTAACCCTGTTTGCCTCAGTTTCTTCATCTCCAAAATGAGCTGGAAAAGGAAATGGTAAAAACCACTCCAATATCTTTTCCAAGGAAATCCCAAATGGGGGGGGTCATGAAGAGTAGGACACGACTGAAAAATGACTGAACAACAACAAAAAAGTAAGAACTAGATGATGCTAGAAAGACCTGAGTTCCAATTCTACCTCTGATGCTTTTTGCCACTGTAACCTTGGATAAGTTACTTAACCCCTCTATGCCTCAGTTTCCTCAGCTGTAAAATAAGGAGGTTGGACTAGATGGCTTCTGCACTCTCTTCTAACTCAAGAATTATAATCCTGTATCATTTGTAGTCAGATACTGCCCTTTGGCTCAAGTCTGCCCTCTGGGCTTTGTTCTAGGCTTCTGGCATGCCCTACACCACACAGTTGTGTTTCTGCTTCAGCTTTAGTACAGTTTTGGCTCCACCGCTCAGGACAAACATTAATAGAGGCCTTGGCCCCATCTTGCCAACTTCAGTGAAAAAAAACAGCAACTTCCAAGTGCCTGAGGACAGTGTTTTTCCTTTCTCTGGTTTCTCTTTAATAGACAACACCCTTCCCCCTTCTCTTGCTTTTGCTGAAAGAATAACACCATAAGAAAGCATGGCAAAAACCTTCCAAATGTAACAGGCTTAGTAGTCACGGAAAGGGGGAGCCCACACTTCAAGGACCTACTTAAATAACGCCTCCTCCATGAAGCTAGGTGGTGCAGTGGATAGAGTACAGGGCCTAGAGTCAGGAAGACCTGAGTTCAAATCTGGTCTCAGATATTACTACCTGTGTGACCCTAGGCAAGTCACTTAATGCTGTTTGCCTCAGTTTCCCTATCTGTAAAATGAACTGGAGGAGGAAATGGCAAACCATTCCAGTATCTTTGTCAAGAAAACCCCAAATGGGGTCACAAAGAGTTGGACATGACTGAACCATCACCACAGCAACAACCACTGTGAAACCTGTCCTGATCCTTCCTTTTGAAAGTGGTACCTAAGCTCTGAACAATTATTTGTTCTCCTTATGACATTTATAATAATTCTAATTGATATTGATATATAATGCTTTAAAGTTTGCAAAGTCCCATTGCATAGGTCAGTTAACTTAACACATTCTTAACGCCTGGTCTTGCTGGATAAAAAGAACAGTTATCTCTTCCACATCACTACTTTTCCCATCATGGTTTTGATATATTGCGGGTCGGCATAAGAAATTAAATGGAAATTTTGAGGGGTTTTATAGAAGCTGCAGATGACATGCTAAGGCCAGCAGATGACACAGAAAAAAATTAGAAACTCAGAAATGCATAAAATATATGTATAGAATGTGTAATATCAACAAAGGGCCAACAAATTTTATGTGGATTTTCCAGATCACAAGGGGGCTAGGGGCCATGCCCCTAATCCTGGTGATGTGGAAGAAGTAACTGTACTGGAATTTGGAGTCAGGAGGCCTGGCTTCTGTTATTGACCAGCTAGGTGGCCATGAATCAGAAGTTCAACCTCTCTGGGCCAAATTTTCTTTCCTGTAAAATTAGGAAAGTAATACTTGCCCTAGGAACTCTTCTGGGTTGTTGTGAGGAAAGTAGAGCTACTAACTACTTGTGTGACCTCGGGCGAGGAAGTCACTTAAGGCTCTGGGCCTCAAATTCTTCATTGGTAAAAGACGGAGGCCAGACTACACAACCTCTAAGGCTCCTTCTAGCTCTAAAATCTGTGTTCTGGGATGTTTAAAATGGTATATAAAAGTGAGTAATAATAATAATAATAAATGTTTCTACTTTCTGAAGCTACAAGATTGTGAAGTATTTTGAGGTCAAGGACTATGTCTTAATCAGGATGCTGCTTCCCCATGATGCCCTGATACTGGACATGCTCAATAAATACACGTCAAATGAACAAAACCTTACAGAAGTAGGTCTCGAATGGCCCAAGGCAATAAACGATATGATAAACTGCAGGCCAAGTTGCCAGAGGGGCATGATCTATAGAAGTGAAACCTTCTGAAGAAGCCAGAGAGAGGTTATTCAAGAATAGTTCTAAGGAGTAGCTTTTCTGGGTATTTGTTAGGAGGCAGATTTCAATACGACACACGGAGGGCAGACAAGCAGCCTTCTCTCTCCACTGGCCTGGGAATTTAGAGATCTTGGAATAGCTATGAATAGTTACAAAGGCTTATGGGCAGTGGAATTTTGGAGAATTCATGGGGGAAGAACCCAACCTCACCATCTCCCAGAATCAAAAGGAGGTCTGTTATGTAATCATGCTCACAGAAACTATTTACTCTCCTTACTGCCCCTCCCCCATACCTCATACAAAACAAAACACCAACTTTGAACGCAAGTTTGCTCTTTGGACGTTTTAGGTGGCCTTAATGATATGCCTCTGTTCCAAAAACATTTGAGGAGTTAGTGCTAGGTGGCATAGTGGATAAAGCTCCAGGCCTAAAGTCAGGAATACTCATCATTGTGAATTCAAATCTGGCCTCAAACACTTACTAGCTGTGTGATCCTGGGCAAGTCACTTAACCCTGTTTGCCTCAGTTTCTTCATCTGTAAAATGAGCTGGAGAATGAAAAGGCAAACCAATCCAGTATGTTTGTCAAGAAAATCCCATATGGGGTTACAAAGAGTCCGACACAATTGAACAATAACAACAGCTAAGATGAGATGGCTTCTAAGAGTCCTCTCAGCTCAAAATCTAGGACTCTATGATCCTGTGTGTAAACAATGTTACTATAAGGTGCTCTAGTGGATACAAAATATGTATAAGATATGGTCCTTGTTCTTCGGAAGTTTACAATTGTGTTCCCTAACTACTCCACAAACTCTAACTGGATAACTCCTTGATTTTTTTTTTCATTTCTCTCCCTATTTCTCAGGCTCCTGACTTCCAGGAAATCTCTGGGAACTCTCAGGAAATGTCTGTCTCTGGGAACTGGAGCATATGTTCTATGAGGGGCTGTCACAGGGAGGGTTCTGAGGCTCAATGAGATAAAAGACGTATAACACCTAGCAAACATTAAACCACTACGTAAACGCCACGTATTATGATTACTGTCCTTGTTCGGTCTACGCCCTCCAGACCTCCACCAAGGTGATGCCTCATTTCTCTGATCCTCTTAGTTCACCCCTGTTGAGCTCAAGCAATGTTTATAGAGGAATGGGAGTAAAGGGAAGGGGTTGCTGATAACTGTTTAACAACTGGCTGTCTGGGGGAAAATATGCCCACATACTTTTAAGTTTAATCTCCATTTGAACACTTTCTTAAGTCTGGACAACCAACAAAACAATAAATCAGGCCCTGATTTGTGGACTGACAATGGTTCTCTCAAGTCAGTCAGAGCTGGTTCCTGCACACCCCTGGATTGTTAGGTTTTTTTTTTCTTTGTAGCCCTGATATGATGACTTGAAACTAGTAAGCACTTAGATACATTGTTGGTGGAGTTGTGAACTGATCCAACCATTCTGGAGAGCAATTTGGAACTATGCCCAAAGGACTATAAAACTGTGCACACCTTTTGACCCAGCAATACCACTACTCGGTCTGTATCCCAAAGAGATCATAAAAATGGGAAAAGGACCCACACGTACAAAAATATTTATAGCAGCTCTTTTTGTGGTGGCAAAGAATCGGAAATTGAGGGGATTCCCATCAACTGGGGAATAGCTGAACAAGTTGTGCTATATGAATGTAATGGAATACTATTGTGCTATAAGATATGATGAGCAGGCAAATTTCAGAAAAAACTGGAAAGATTTATATGAACTGATGTTGAGTGAAGTGAGTAGAACCAGGAGAACATTGTACACAGTAATAGCCACATTGTGTGATGACTAACTTTGAGAGACTTAGCTCTTCTCAGCAATGCAAGGATCTAAGACATCTCTGAAAGACTCATGATGGAAAATGCTATCCCTATCCAGAGAAAGAACTATGGAGTTTGAATGCAAATCAAAGCATATGATTTGCTGTTTTTTTCTTCTGTTTTGTTTTGCTTCTTCTTTCTTGTGGTTCCTCCTGTTGGTTCTAATTCTTCTTTACAACATGACTAATGTGAAAATATGCTTAATAGGAATGTATATATAGAGTCTACATCAGATTACATGCCATCTTGGGGAGGGAGGCGGGGAGGGAGGAGGAGAAAATTTAAAACTCAAAAGCTTACGGAAGTGAATGCTGAAAACTAAAAAGAAATTAATGATTTTTTAAAAAAACATAGTAAGCACTTAATTATTGCTTGTGGAACTGAACTTAATTTGGGGAGACAGACCTTTCCTGGATGTCAGAGAAAGGTAAAAAAGGGTAATGGGAAAACAACCTGCTCAGATTTCCTCCCTCTTGTTTTGCCTGGCTCAGGCAAATGGCTCTTGCTCAGGACAACGCCAAGTGTCCTTCCTTGGTCCTACCACCTTTCCCATACAAGGTAATATGAGGTAGCTTCTCAGACTTTGCAGGGAAAAAAATTAGATTTTAGAATAAATTACTTTTGTAGAGCCTATTCAGATGTAATCAAGGCAGACATTTTGATTGAAAGAGTGAAATAAACTTTGTAAAAACTAGGGTCATGTATTAACTATTTCTTCCTTTATTTACATGATTAAAATTTATGACACTAAGTTTACCACCATTTTTGTAGTAGTAGTAATAGTAATAATAATAATAGCCAGCATGTTAAAGTTTGTAAAGTGCTTTACAAATATTATCTCAGGGCAGCAAGGTGGCACAGTGGATAGAGCACCGGCCCTGAAGTCAGAAGGACCTGAGTTCAAATCCGGCCTCAGACCAAACACTTGACACGTACTAGCTGTGTGACTCTGGGCAAGTCACTTAACCCCAATTGCCAAAAAAACCAAAACAAAACAATAATAAAAAAACAAAAAAAAAACCCCAATATTATCTCATTTCATCTTCAGAACAGCCCTGGGAGGTAGATCTATATTATCCTCATTTTAAAGATGAGGAAATTGAGGCTGAGAGAAAGTGAGTGACTTGTTCAGGGTCACACAATAGAAAGTGTCTGAGGCAGTATTTGAACGTAGGTCTTCCTGATTCCAAGTTCATCACTTTATGGTTGTGATCTGCCTTGGTGAAGGGCAATGCCATATGAAACAAAATTTCAGATTCTTTTAACATGGCAGACTAGAGAAGGATTCAATCATTTCTAATGCAATTTTTTCAAACATAGACTATTTGAAATGAAAGGGACCTTAGACATCATGAAGTCCCATATGTATACATGCATGTGTATATATGTGAGTATATACACATACATGTACATAGCATACACATGTATGTGTATGTATACATATATACACTTGCACTTATACACACACACACACACACAAACACACATATACCCTAAAAAATAAACCTTTAGCTTCTGCTGAAAGACTTTTAATGATAGAGTTCATTTTTCTAGAGGCAGGCCATTCTACTTTTGGGCAATTTGAAGTATTTTCCTTATATTGGGCTAAAATCTTTTTTTCTGCAACTTCTACTCTTTGTTCCTACTTTTCTCCACTAGAGATAAATGAAATAAATCTAATTCCTCCTCCATAAAACAACTCTCCAAATATCTAAAGACAACTCTCAGAATTCCTCTAAGTCTCCAGGTTAAATATCCCTTCTTCCTTACCAGAGATATTATTTTTTTTCCTTTGACGACTGCTGTAGTTGCATACCAGGACATTTGATATCATTAGCATTCTCTTTCAGGTAGCTGGTAACTGTATCTGTGATTTATTTTTTGACTCACTCATCATTCCAGACATCATTATTAATTCTCCATTTAGGTCTGTGTCATTTGTTTATGTTGCCTGTACTGATCTATCAAGTATATTTCTGCTTTTTATTATTTATTTGTAATATCTTTAGGCCATACCACAGATAAATCTTGACAATGGTTACATTTGATTCTGGTTTTAGGAAGGGAATTGATAACGTGTAGCATATCCCAAGAAGGGCAACCAAGACGGTGAAGGAACTAGAGATCATGGCTTAAAAAAATCACTTGATATGTCACCTCTCTATGACAATTGCTGTTTCTAAATGCTCATAAACTATTCCTTTGTCAGGAATCAAACTCAGGCTTACTAGGTAATAGTTTACAGAATCAGCTTCCTTCCTATTCTCAAATATTATTACAATGTTTACCCACATCCAGTCTGGTGGCATCTCCCACATTTTCCATAATTTTTCATAGATAATTTTAGCAATCAGACCTACAATCTTTTTTTTTCCAGTCTGGGATGCTGTTTTTCTTGACCTGGCTATCTGAACATTTTCAGAGTAGCTAGTTTATCTCTTATCATTTCTTCATTTATCTTTATTTTCAATTCCCCCAAACCTGTTTTTTTTTGTTCTAAATTGGTTAGTTTCAAGATCATTCATGGGAGAGAAAACAAGCAAAATGAGAGATGAGAGCCACTTCCTCTCTGTTGTCCATTACATCATTCCATCCGCCATGACCAATGGTTCTATTTCCTCTTTCATCTTTACTTCACTCCCAGTATAACAAAAAACCTGCCCTTGCTCCCTTGCTCTTCTATACATGCCTTTTTACCATCTGACTTTGTTCAATGAGTTCTCTGTGCATCTTCATCTGTATCTTTAGACAATCCGTCCCCATCCTCCCCTCTACTCCCGCATCATTTCACATACCCTCAACACAGAAAGGTTAACAGATGCCATCCAGTTCAATCTGTACCTGAAAAGAAATGTTCTCTACAACATCCCTTATAAGAAGTCATCTAGCTGTTGGATATCTCCAGTCTCCTTTTGGACCACTCTAGTTGTCAGGAAGTTTTTCTTTATATTGTGCTTGTATCTACTTCTTTTCAATTTCCATTCACTACTCCTAGTTCTGTCATCTAGAGCCAGGTAGAAAAAGTCTAATCTTAATCCCTCCTCCATGATAGCCCTTCAGATATTTAAAGATGGGCACCATATTCCTCTGAGTCATTTCTTCTTCAAGCTAAGTATTCTCAGGGGCAGCTAGATGGCAGAGTGGATAGAATGTTGGGCTTGGAGTCAGGAAAACTCATCTTTCTTTTTTTTTTTCAGCAAAAGACAAGGTTTATTAGAACATCCGTCATATTGGGCAGACTCTTAAGGAGTCTGAACATTAGTGAGCTATTGGCTAGATTGTAAGAATCTGAGCCAAGACTCATCTTTCTAAGTTCACATCTGGCCTCAGACACTTAGTAGCTATATGACCCTGGACGTCACTTGACCCTGTTTGCCTCAGTTTCCTCATCTGTAAAATGAGTTAGAGAAGGAAATGCCAAAGCACTCCAATATGTTTGCCAAGAAAACCGCAAATCGGGTCATGAAGAGTTGGACGTGACTGAACAACAAGAAGCATCCTCAGTTCCTCTGACCAATTTTTTAAGCCATGGTCTGCAGGTCCTTTACCACCTTGGTTGCCTTCCTCAGGACATACTCCAGGTTGTCAATGCCCTTCCTGAAACCAGAACCAGCACAACATTTTAAGTGTGATCTGATCAGGGCAGAACAAAGGTCAATCCAACTTCTTTATATAATTTTATTTTTAAAAATCACTGAAAGCCCATTTTGTTCTCCCTTATACCTCTCACCCACTGAAAAGAGAGGAAGGAAGGAAGGAAGCAAGCAAGCAAACAGAGATAAAGAAAGAAAGGGAGAGAGAAAAGAACGAAAGAAGAAAGGAAGGAAAGAAAGAAGAAAAGAAATAAGGAATGAATTTAGGAAGTAAGGAAGGAATATAGAACTCCTGTATCACATAAACATAGTCAAATAAAACATATTTCTACACTGGTCATATCCAAAAATGCATTTATTCTTCTGCATCTTAGGCCATTATCTCTCTCTCAAGTGGACAGCATCCTTCTTCATTAGTCCTTTGAATTATGGTTGGTCATTTAGTTGGTCAAAATTCTTAAGTCTTTCAAAATTGTTTTTATAATCTTGATGTTACAGTATAAATTGTTCTGGTTCTGCTCACTCTATTTTGCATCAGTTCAGACAAGTCTTTTCATGATGCTGTACCTCTCTTGCTGCAGTATAAGATCCATCAGTATCATTAAAAATTGGTTCTAGGAAGCATCCCACCCTTCTTGAGCCAGCTTCCTATGCAGAAGTGTAGACTACAGGAAATTATCCATTCTCTAACCTCTTTGAAATGTTCATTTTGCCAGTGTTTGCTCCCCCAAGCCCTCCCAAATGCCTCCTTGCATAAACTATTCTAGTACTACCTCAAAATTTTTTCGCTCTTTTAGCGCTGTTTGGACTTGAGTTTATAATACTATAAGACTTTTCATGCAACATTCAAAACTTCAAATGTATGTTTTAGTCAAAGGACTATATCATAATTCTGGAACATTCTTTAAATGATGTGATGTTAGAGACATTCCACATAATAACTATTACGAGGAAATTCCTATATTTTCCCTGGTTCTGAATCATTATATAATTGGCAATAATCACATTATGATGTAGAATTCATTCTTCATTACAGAGCCCTTCTGGCATTTGCATAACGTATCTACACAGATAACAAGGTCCAGCAATGAGTCTATTATTATGCTTAACAGATTTAAATGATACCACAACAAAATTGTATACACTATAAAATAAAATCCTGCCTGCCCATCAACAACAAAATCGTATACACTATAAAATAAAATCCCGCCTGCCCATCAGACTTGTATGTGATATATACTTAAACAAAAGGCATTTTCATACAAAGCTCAATGAAAATACAAAGTAAACTCCTTACAGTTCCAGCATTTATCATACGTAGCCAAAAATCAAATTCAAGCTGATGTCAGCATGAAAAATTTCAACCATTAAACCAATTTGTTTGAGGTTGTTATTTAATGTTATTATATACATCTGAGCATCTGGTAATCTCCAATTTAACAGAGGTCAGTCAATGTATAAGAACAAAAACCAAGGATGGCATTTTTAGATTTATAGTCCCCCTCTGACTACTACTGAGTGAGCTAGGAAGAATCCTGGGTAATATAGTTATTTCAAGCAGTGTGTGTTATGGACTTGCCTAGAGAAAAGTTGGATAAATAAACCTTCTGCATATGGAAAGAGAAAAACTATAGGCCAGAACGTCCAATAACTGTTCATTTTCGACAGTAATTGAAAGCCCTTAGCAAACGAAAGAGTTAGGCAAATGTGATTAATTAACATAAACAATAACACTTGTGATTGTCAAACACACTTATGAAAAGCAAACCCATTTTTGTTTATTGAAAGCAGTAATCATGGCATGAAAACAAAAGGCTTTACTTAAATAATTATTTGGAGGAATAGGGGAATATGCACAAGTATAATTCCTAAGTTTGCTGAGTATTCTTCCCTGAAGCTTTGACATCAACTAATGTTGTTTCTGTTGTTGTTCAGTCATTTTAGTCAGGTCTGACTCTTTCTGACCTCATTTGGGGTTATCTTGGCAACAATGCTGGAGTGGTGTGCTATTTCCTTCCTCTTTCTTTTTACAGATGAGGAAACTGAGGCAAACAGGGTTAAGTGACTTGCCCAAGGTCACACTGCTAGTAAATGTCTAAGGCCAAATTTAAACTCAGGTCTTCCTGACTCTAGCCCCAGTGCTCTATCCACTGCATCACTTACCTGCCCCCACATCAATCAATATTAAAATAAAAATAACAATAATAGCTATAGCTTTTATATGGCATTTTAAAATTTGCAAAGCATTTTACAAATATGACATTGTTTTATTCTCACAAAATCCCTGGGAGGGAGATGCCATTATTATTCCCATTTTGCAGCTGATGCTACTGAGACAGGGGCAGACAGAGACTAAATGACTTGTCCAGGGTCACACAGCTAAGAAAGAACTGAGGCTGGATTTGAACTCAGGTCTTCCTGACTCCAGACCCTGTGCTCTCTCCACTGAGCCACCTACCTTACCATCATGCTATGGTTGGGCTTAAAAATTTAAGGTGGATCTAAGACATCTAAAACAATCTTTAAATTGTTTTCTTTGTCAATGGAGGAAAAAACTAATAAAATATAAGTTTAAGTATAACTTTAAGTATTAAGTATAATAAATATAAGAATGGTCTTAGGTTAGATAAGGAAAACCTTTCTGACTGAGGAGACATTTTCAAATGTTATCTATCTATTCACAATGGCTTAGGAGCAGTCTAAACTACAGAAAGCCTCTTCCAGCCCAATGAGTCTATGATATTTGTTTGACAAATCTGTTATGTAACTGGCTTAATATTCTTGTTCTAGTCCCACTGTATACAGATTCTGATCACTGACTTACCAGAATCATAGAAGGTTCGGCTAAAATGAAGCTAAACTTATTTTAGTACAACCCTGTTAAGTGACAGAAAAGGAAACTGAGGCCCAGAGTGATGAAGTTACTTACCTAAGATAACAATGCTTGTTTGACATTCAGCTAGTCACAAAATTATGACTCAAATCCATATAATCAGACTCCAAATTGAGAGCTCTTTCCACTACATGGTCCCCTGCCAAGTCACTGAAAAAATAAGATTCCGACTTCATCCTAACATTCCCCAAAATATGCCACCTTCCCTAAAGGATCACCCAGTCCTAAAATACAAGGATGGAGAAGAGGCTAACAAAAGCACAACTGTGACAAAGCCCCAAGGCAACGGGAAAACACAAGTTTTTAACGCAGAAAATTATCATCCAGAAATGCAGCGCTAAGAATGACACCTGGTTCTTGTAACAGAAGCAAAGGAAATAAAAATAGAATACTTTGTGTGGATGAAGGAATAGCCTTAGAGCTTAATTTCTGGGATTTCGAAAACCTATGCCATAATTTCAACAGTATCAGAGCAGGTAAAATGCTGGGCTGGGATGCAAGCACACAGGCTGGTCCTTTTAGCCTGCAGACCCAGCATTCACCCATTACAGGGCAGAATGCAAACTTTTTTTTTTTTTTCTCTGCAGTAAATTCCTTTGTTGCCTAAATAAAAATGAATCAACAAAACTCCCTTCAAAAACCAATGAATTGAAAGAGTATTCCCTTGAGAAAGTAATTAAGCTGTCTTTCGAAACAGGTAATTAAGCTTTCCATTATAACCCACTAGATAGACATACATAATTTACAGGATGAAGCGCTATTCTAGTCTCTTAGGTATACAGTTAACAAAGTCTTATGTTTATAACAGAGACTACAGGAATGGTCAGTGTAGTGAATAATTATATAATTAGGATACGTATTAGCTCTAGTAGAATAGTCTGCAACTATTCATAGGGATTTTGCTTGCAGGGCCTGGGAATGGTTCATTACACACCAAAAATAAAGCATTTAAAAAGTATGCATAGTAGTAGACAGGCTGACTTTTATTACTGATGCAATTATCTCTTCCATTTTTCTTTAACCATGGCTATTTTAAGTCTAATAACCACAAAACAAAACCCTATGATGTTCCTTTGGTTTGTTTAAATTTATCACATATTTAAAAAAAAATTAGTTGAGTTTCCCTGCTAAAACTGTGACTTCTCCCAAAAATAGTTTCTTCCACTTTGATGATTTCTCCTATTACTGTAGTTTGACTTCTAAGCTTTCCTCAGATCTCTCTCCCTCCACACTTCATCTGCTTTCAGGATCTTTCTAGGTGTGTGTCTTGCCCGCACTTCAAACTCCATTATGTCTAACTTCTGTCTTCATGTACCTTGACAACCAGTGAAGCAGAAAGCAGGGCAATTCCCCAGGCTGTCTCTCCTTCATTTCCTATGGACAGTCAATTAGCTACTTTCTTTCTTGTAAAATGCAAATACAAATGTACAAATTGTACTGTACAAATCCAATAGTTCTCCTCTGCCCCATTTCCTCTCCCCCAACCTTCATAGTTTGTTATGAATCTAAACTCTTCTAGAATTTAGGCATAATTTCATACACAATATATTGGTGATTGTTCCCTATATCTGTTGTGTGAGATAGCATATTCTTTTATTTGTCCTAAAAATACCTCTTTCACACTTCAAAAAGTGACCCTTAGTTCAAGTTGGCCTTCATGCTGGCTTTCCAGCCTCAATGTGCACTAAACTGTTCCTATGCACTAGCACACATTGAGAGAGATGGGAAATGAAGGAAGGAAGGAAGGAAGGAAAGAAGGAAGCAGAAAAAGAAAGAGGGAAAGGAGGGAGAAAGGAGAGGGGAAGGAGGGAAGGAAGGGTTAAGGAAGAAAGAAAAAGGAAAGAAAAAGGGGAAAGAAAAAAGAAAGGAAAAAAGAGAAAAAGAAAGAAAAAAATAAAGACAAGAGAAAAAAGAAAGGAAGAAAGAAAAAGCATAAGAAAGAAAGGAAAGAAGGAAGGATTGGATTTGGAGTTAGCATACACCTAGGTTTAAATTCCACCTGTAATATTACAAGCAATCTGACTACGGGCACCTCATTACACCTCTATTAACCTCAGTTTCCTCATCAACAAAATGGAGATAACAATACCCCATAATACCTACCCTGTATTGCTATTGTAAGAATAAAATGAGATAATGATCCTAAGCTGCTTTACAAGCCTTAAATGTTACCTACATACTAATTATCATTATTATTATTTAGTAAAAGTCAAGGTAATAACTTTCTCATTGCCCATTGGTGCCATTCTGACTTCTGACCTTGGATTTCACAACTCTCTGCCTTGAATTTTCCCGGCCCTAGTGAGGCTCTAGCCTGGTCCTAAATTCCACAGCTAAATTTCTGTCCCTTTTTGTGAGTATCTACACAAACATTTGGGAAGCAGCCCAGTATAATGGGAAGGGCTTAGGATTTGGTATAAGATCCGGGTTCAAAGTCAGGTTCTAGCACTTCTTAGTCATGGGGACTTTGGGTAGGTCATTTTAATTTTTTGATTTATAAAACAAGGTGGGGAGGAGGTATATTAATTTAGTGAACTCTAAAATTCTTTCCAACTCTAAACCCTGATTATTTGATCCAATTTTCTCTCTCCAACTCCTGACTCTAAGTTGTTCTTAATGCATGTATAATGGTGACAGGAGCCCTTGGCATGGTGTCAGGGTTGCCAGTAGTGATCAGCAGCTCTATCACTTTACTGGTTTCTAGAGCTTTCTTGAAGCTTCTCTTAGACTTTGCTCAGTTTAATTCATTTAGGAGTAAGGGATGGGAAACTTTGACTAAGACAGGCAATTTGAGAGGTCCTCAATTTGCCTGAGAGGGCCTTCAGTGGCTAACCAGATGGGGCTGTAGGCTGGAAATGATACCCAAATTATAATCAGTACCATCCATTTGTTTCCCCATCGTGTCTCAATCTCAGGCAAGCATTACAACTCTCAAACCTCGCCCCAATAGGTAAGTGAGCCCAAGAGCCTCAGGGATAACAGGGCCCTCCAGACCACTGAGTCTGCCTGCTTCCAGCCACCAAAACCATGATCTCAGAAGGTGGAGGTAAGACCTGGCAATTGCTTTCTGGAGGTGCTGCAGACCTTACATCTTCAGCAACAACAGTTACTGAAGACCCAGAAAGGAAAGTCCTAACCACCCAAGTCTTTGGCATAGCCAAATGCTTCAATATCTAAAGCAGAGATGGTTTTATCGGTGGGAAAAAACTTTAGAGAAGATGCATTACCATCTACTTGGCTGCTCCACCCTAAGGACCACAGGGGCTTTCCATCTGACTTGTCACTGAAACCTCTGACACATACTGTCTCCATTATAACGTGAACTCATTGAGAGCAGGGACTGGGTTGTCTCTGCTTTTCTATTTGTAACCCCAGTGCATAGTGCTTTGCCCATGATGCTCTCATTAAATGCTTTTTTATTCATTAAAATAAAGTAGCAAGAACATAGGCCTCTGGGCTAAGAAATTTTCAGAGGGAGCTAGGGAGTGTAACAGATAAGAGTGCTGGGCCTGGAATCAAGAAGACTTAAGTCTCAGACATTTGGAGCCTCTGTGACCCTGGGCAAATCACTTAACTTCTATCTACCTCTGTTTCCTCAACTGTAAAATGGGGATATTAACAGCACTTACCTCTCAGGATTGTTGTGAGGATTAAGTGAGATTATATTTGAAGAGCACATAGCATGGTGTCTAGAACATAGTAGATGCTTAATAAATTTTTTTTAAAGTTCTTTTGTTAATTAGATGCCTCAGGTACACTGAGGACCTCTATATTTGCTCTTATCAAAAGTAGATTCCTAGCTCACTCCTCGTAGAATTTTAAGTCCAATGCATTTCATTCACCTCCTTCCCACCTTGAGGCTGGCACTATGTCCATAGTCCAACATACAAACACCTAGGATCAGTACTTGCCACTGGTCTGAAGTAATGAAGGAAAATGGGCAAAGATGGTGCTGGCTGCCAGATGGGGAACACAAAACCAAAGCCCCCAACTCTTACATATCGAACAATCTCCCTCTTTCTGTTTCTTACATCTTTCCTCTTTCTCTCTTTAAATTGAAGAACAAAACTTTACTCCTACAGAAAGCTTTCCCACAATAAACCTCACCCATTCTCTGACTGGTGCCCACAGCACCTCATCTATATCTATCTATCTATCTATCTATATTTATATATACACCCTCATCAAAGTTCTAGTTAAATCGATGAACCTCTCAGCATATATTCACTTATACTGATTATTTTTCTCTGCCAGTCTCTCTAAACCCCTCACCCACCCAATTTGATTTTCTAATTCTTCTTTATTAAAATAGAAAGGTCCCAGCTTAACTTCTCTGAATTTTCCTTCCTATCCCACCCTCCAGTAAGACATTCACATTCTTGAGGTTGCAGAAAACAGCAGGACTTTTACAACTGAAAGTTGGCCTCTCTCCCTCAGAATGGGCTTGGGAATCTGTCTCCCCTTTTAGGATCAAACTCAAGAGAAAACTGGGAGAGCTGTCAGAATTGAGGCTAAAGGTTTATTTTTTCCTTTTTTTCCTCCTTTAAAGACACTTTCCTTCCCCATTCTGTTCTGAGACAATGAGAAAGGGTCTCCAGATTTCAGAGAAGTACCTGGTTAGATGAAACTTTCTCATCCTTTGTACCTGCCTGATTAGCACCTCCCCACCTTCCCCTTTCCCCTCAGAAGGCCTCACCAAATCCAAAGTGTCTGTGAGGCCCTCTTTTTGGTTCTTTGGAACGAGTGGTTGCTATGGAGCTCGCCTCCACCCCCTGAGGTGACAGGGAGAAAGGCGAAGGGGTGGTGGGAATTCAGTCCAGCTAAGACTGACATACTGGGCAATTGCCTGGTTGCCTAGTCATTTAGCCTGGGCCTGCTAGGACTTAGTGGTTCCTGTGTTTTTAAAAATAAACTAGCTCAAGCTGGCATTAAGTATAAATCTAAGCAGGAACACAGGAAGCCTCAAAAGCATCTCAAATGGAGAGATTCTGCAAAAGACCCGCAAACAAAAAATGAAACCTTTCTTTGAGTAATGTTTCAGGCAGTAAACCTTCCTTTGTGTGTGCTCCCCCTCTACCCACCCCCCTCCCATGGATAAACAGAGGGAGTGCTTTTGTTTGGGGAAAGGGGTGACTGAGGGGAGCCCTGATCCCTTTTCCATATCGCCCTGTTGTGGGACCACCTCAATCCCTCTTGGAATTTTCCCCCTCAACTTGAGAACTATAAACCTCTGAACTTACCCTGATCTATAGCACTGATAACAGAGGGCATAATGAAAAACAGCAACTGTGTAAACAGTAATCTCCAGCGCTGCCAGTGGTAATTTAATGTTCTAAAACCCCTTAAAGCATTATCAGTGCTATAAAATTATGATTTAAATTAATTCCACTTTTCGTACCTCAAAGACCAGGTTCTTCTAAAAAATGTGATTATCACATAACTGTCTGACATAACTTGATATTCCTGAGAGCGAGAAACTTAACGAAATCAATTAACTCTCAAAACTTTATCTGATCTAGGCAGGAGGAGAATCCTTGCAGAAGGAAAGTAGAAAAGACACAGAGTTGTATTTTTTAAGTATTATGGCCAACTCTCCCTCTATTCTCTTTCCCTGGTACTCTGCCCTTCCCCCACCTCTCCAGTTTGAATGCAATGGAGCGACGTCTGGATCATGGACCCCTCTGGCAGTCTAGGGGAGCCTATGAACCTCTTCTCAGAACAATTGTTTCAAAAAATTAGTAATTTAAAGAAATGCTAAATTTCAGTTAGAGGTTGGTTGAAATAAAGATTTAATTTTTTTCCCCATTCAAGTTCAAAGACCCCCTGAAATTTCTTACCCAAGAATTCTTGCCTTAGAGGAACCAAGGCACTAAAGGGAAATTTGTAGTAATTTTTTTTCTTTTAGAATGAGAATATGAATCATTTATTTATTGTTCTTTGAGATATTCATTTGCTAGATCTCTATGGAAAATTAATGAGTATCTATGATCTCAAATAAGATAATGTATGTAAAAGTATTTTGAAAACTAACAAGCATTCTAAAAATATAAGGTGTTATATATAAAATCTGATATATCAAAATAAGTTTTCTTAAAGCAGGTCATAAGTCTATAGAATACTAATGATAACATTTAAAAAATATATTTTATTAATTTATTTTATTTTTACAAGGCTTAGATTCCCCATCCACAATTCTTCCCCTCCCTGCTGCCAAAATACATCTCATATAACAAAGAATTTTTCATAATATTTTTAAAAATCATTCTTATTTTGTTTTTTCTTATCAATAAATAACTTTTAGAAGAATTTAAACTAATTTTGTCTCAAAAACTTGTAGCTATGAGTTTATTTTTGTACACAGAGGGTTGAAAAAAGGTCAAACTTAAACCTAAGAATAAAATGGACAGACACTGCCCAAGATTCCTTTGCTCTACTTTCTTAGAGGGCCTCATTGTTTAAGATTTTATTCTCCCACCAATTGTCTCCTGGCAGCTTGCACTATTCCTGCAATATTAGTTCTTTAGTCCTTCATATTACTTTAGACCAGATGATTCAATGGTCTTTGGAAATGAAAACTGCAGTTCATTAATCCCAAACATTCTTTGTGTTTCAGGTGGCATCTGTTCGCTTGGCATATCAGTTGCTTTGAATTCAGCCTCATCCTCCAGAGTAAACTGTGTTGCTAAGATACCTATGTTGTCACAAATTTTCACTTCGACATGTTTTCAACTCATAGTTGTACATATTTTGGCTGTCAGATTAAGGACTGGGTTTCAAAATGCCCCTCCTCTTTCTCCTGCTTCCAGGGGTTCAGTCATTACTAAGGGGAAAAAGTTGTAGATATAATCACTAAGATCAACAGTTTTATGTTTAAAAATTTTGTTGTTGCCACTAAATCAACTTTAACAAAATGTGTGAGAACACCAGTACTGGTGGGTGCCAGAAGGGCACTTGGGCATCTGGCTATATGCTAGAAGTTTGGCTCAGGTTCATAAATGTGCAACAGAATCTTATCTGTTGACATTTTACTTCTTATTTCATACTTCTATGTTGTTTGTGGTATGGGACCCACAGTGTGTATCAGAAAAAAATAATTTATATAATTCCAATAGGTTCAATAGATTCTGTCATTACCCAGGGATGCCGAAATGAATAGATGAGTCATTAGCAACATTTTTGGGGTAGAATGTTGGGAGAAAGAAAAATGAGGGCATAGGAAAGCACAGCCCTGCTTTTTTGCTAAAGATAATAATTCATAGTAGAGTGACCCTTTGGAGGTTATTCTCCCAATTTACATTCACATTAGCAGGCCAGGTCTCCAGCCAGTAGTTGACACTTCAAGTCACTGCTCTAGGGATAACCCTGAGGGACTGCTAATAATGTTGCCCACAAGCCCCCACCGATATGCTTCCTGTTAATAATCAGCCCATAGTTTCAATTAGATTTTAGCAAAGGACATTTTCTAAGCAGGTATAGTAATAATGATTGGTACAAAACATTCCCCACAAACTAGGGGTGCATTCTCCCCTTGTACACATAAAGTCCTTTGGGAAAGTGGGCTAAAACTTATAGTAAGAGTGTAGTTAGGCATATGTGTAGAAAATATGTAGCAAAGGAATACCTCACAGCTCCTGGTTTCTAAAGTTGTCATGAAGTTCCCCTAGGTATAGCTCTCCGCTGTTTTATGAAAGTGAGTGCTTTCATAGGGTCCAAAGCTAAAACTTTACTTTGTCATAAGGGGTCATGATCCATGAAGCTGCTGCCAACTTTAGGTATCCATCTTTAACATCCATCTTTAGGTACTTTCTCTGTTATTGGCTTCTATTTCTGTTGCTGGTCCCTGCTACCGGCTCTGGTATACTCTGCTACTGACTCTGGTTGCTGGTATGAGAAAGTGAACAACTTCTCAGCAATTTCCTCCTCCTCCTCAAGCTCCTCCACCAACAGACTGGCCTGCTACAAGAATATAAGGTTTTGAACTAGCTTGCTGTTTTGTATACAGACCTGGAGGGAGGGGCTTGCTAGCATCAGCTTGAACTGGCTCATTAGAGCCAATTGTTAAATTTTCATTGTGAGCATTAATACCTCAGAAATCAGCAAATACTACAAATAAAAAGTTTGATTTATTGTTGTGATGATTGTCTAAGCTTAAGAAAGTAATAGAGAAAATATTAATAATGTCAATTAAACTTAAAAGTATACCTTGCATACATTCCCCACACTGCAACTCTCAGTACTGGTTGTTAAAACATTTACCAGCATACCACTGCCTAGAGGTGCATCTTATTTTTTCAGCTATTTATAAGATATTCCCTGTTTTTAGCCGAAGATTAAAGTATTTTATTCTTCTCACACTGATTGCAGTCTTGGTCACATCTAGTTTGCATTTTTAATTGATTGATTGACTCAATTGACCTCTCTGGGATTTCTGTGATTACATTAATTACAATGGAAGCCTCTGGTCTTACAATGGCTTTCCTAGTAGTGCCTCTGCTACCCAATCAAAGAGTGAGCACAAGGAAATAGAGTGTCTGGGATGCAGAGAGGACTGGAGAAAGCAGTGATGGTAGTTTTTGAAAATCATTTTTTGAGCTCTTCCAGGAATTCTTATTGGATTTGGGTCCAATTCACACATTTCTTTAAGATTTTGTTTGAAGCTGTTTTAACTTAATTGTCTTCTGAGTTGTGTCTTGATCTTCCCTCTTACCACAGTAGCCTTTTATGGTCAGGTTCTTTTTTTTCTTTTTTTTTGCTCATTTCCCCACCCTATTTCTTGATTTTGAACTTTATGTTAAAGTTGTGTTCTATTCCCAGTTGGTGGTGGTGGTGGTGGTGGTGGTGGTGGAAGATACACTATCTCAAGCTTTAGACTTTCTCACAATGTTGTTTTCAAAACTAGTTCTGGGGGTTTGGAAGTTTTCAGTACTTCCAAAGTGCTATGACTTGGGAAGAGGTGTGGTCATTGCTTTCCAGGTCTACACTCTGGTCTTTACTTAAGAAGGGCCCCTGATCCTTTGGGATTGCGATTAATATTGCCCCTCAGGGCGCCTGCTCCCTTAGGACAAGAAGCGATACTGCTCCTCAGGGTCCCTAATCACTTGTGACCAACAGCAATACTGCCCCTCAGGGTTTCTGCTCCCTCTTGACTGAAAGTGCTCTTTTCCACCCTTGAAGTGTGACTCAGAAATGGCTACAGGCAATGGAGTTTCCAAATGTCTGGTCCTGCATCCAGTGCTAGCACAGGGGACCCCTTAATCTCTTTCTGACCAGCTGCCAGGTCTCCTTTCTGTTTCTGACTGTGAAGTTGCTGCTGCTTCTGTCATCACCACCTACTCCCACCATTGCTGTTTTCATCCACATGACCTTCAGCCAGCTTCATGTCACAGATCTCTTCTTCTGACCTCCTGTGTCGTCTTGTATTGAAAGCATGTCTCACTCTGACCTTTCGTTAGCTCTGCCACTTTAGAATTCAATTAGTTATTTTAAAGTTGTTGGGAGGGCTTGGCTAAGTGCTTTCTTTACTCCACCATCTTGGATCCACCCCCAGAAGTCTTCCAAATATGTTTCAAAAGGGGTTTCTTACCCAGTGACAGTAATTTTCAAGACTAGCTGATGACTGAACCACTGGCATGCTAGGAGGGCTGGCTTGGTGCAACATTTGCTCATGTTTGTACTGATTTTTCCAGAGTTGCTAATCCCAAGACATGATACCAAACCCTAGAACCAGATCAGATTCTGTGTCTTGGGAATGACATACATTCAGCCTTCTAAGATTTGTCCAGGGTTTTAAGTGGTACATCAACAAATACTCTTCAATCAATCAATGAACCAGCAAGTATTTACTAAATACTTACTATGTGTCAGATACTGTGCTAGGAGCTGAAAGTACATAGAAAATGAATGAAACTATTTCTACTCACAAGGAGTTTGCATTCTGACAGGGAGACAGGTAAATATTTAAATATCTATAGCTCAAATATCTCTATGTCTTTCTTCCTCTACATCTCCAACAGGGTGAAACACAAGGTAGTTTATGAGGGACAGAACTAGCATTTGGAAGGATCAGGAAAGACTTCACGAAGAAGATGGCGCTTGAGCTGTATCTTAAAGGAACAGAAGCACCCTAAGACAAGGAGTTAAGGAAAAGTACACACCAGACATGAAATATAATGCAAACACAATGATGGAGTGTTGTTCTCTGTTCATTTTGGCAGGATCATAAAGAGAAGGAAGGCGGATAATGTCAAATAGGGATGAAAAGATAAGTAGGTGCACACTCTAAAAGTTAAAAGGAGAAGTTTGTATTTGGTTCCAGAAGAGCAGGGAGCTGATTAAGGAAGTCACATGGTCAGTTTTGGGCTTAATGAAAGTGATTTTGGTGGCAGTATATAAGATGCACTGGAATGGTGACAGACTTCAGGCAGGGAGACCATTTAGGAGGCTACTGCAATAGTCTATTTAAGAGATGATGAGGGCATGAACTAACGAGGCAGCTCTGTGAGATTAGAGAAGAGGTCAGATGTGGAGATATCATAAAGGTAGTAATGGCAAGATTTGGCAGTTGAGTATGTGAGTGAGGTGAGGCAGAAGTCAAGGATAAAATGGTCAACAGGTTCCAATGTTACTCAACCCCTCTATTTACATGTGTGTGTATCCCTTTGGGAATGGATTCTTGACATACTCTTTAGCATCTAAATGTTGCAGATCTGTCTTTAGAAGAATATTAGAGGGGGCAGCTAGGTGGCGCAGTGGATAAAGCCCCAGCTCTGAAGTCAGGAGGACCTGAATTCAAATCTGAACTCAGATACATGATGCTCACTAGCTATGTGATCCTGGGCAAGTCACTTAACCCCGACTGCCTCACAAAAAAAGAGGCATATTAGAAAAAGAAGAGTATTTTGCAGTGTGTAGAAGTTCTCTATACCCTGGAAAACTTATGCCAACTTCAAGGGACTTGATAACCCTAATTGTTTCTTTTCCTCATACCCCCTATCTATTTGGACACTTTCCCAAGACCTGTAGAATAAGGAAACATGGATATCTATTTATCTGCCTGCCACAAATACATTCAAAGTTCCCTGTCAGTTCCTGCATTAAAACAAAACAAAAAAAGCAAAAGGAATAAGAACAGAATATGTGGGTTTATTATAAGATCTTTCTTTTCCCACTTAAAAATTTTATGTTTACTATTCTATTTCCTTTAGGTTCACCCTGACTTCTTTTAGAGGATCCGTGAATGGTTTCATAGCATAACCAAGAGATGTCAAGGTAGCAAGGAATTTGTATTACTAGTTATATGGCTCTTGTGTCCTTTCAATCTCTGTTTTTCTGCCAAAGGCTGAAAAAACACTCAAAACAGGATACCTCTAAATGCTGTTCAATCCCATTTTGCTGGCAACCAGTTCTCTCAGGCAGCCAATTCCTAAATTTAGCTATATTTTAGGAAGGATTAGGAAGTCACTTATATCATCAAGACCAAATTAAAGAGAAACAAAAAAAAAACCCCACCATATCTATCTCCTATTATAAGTTGGTTGCGTTAATCAGTAAAAATGAGACAAACACTCCGAGAGTAAATATTTGGGCTGAGGATGGGGGTACGGGAGGTTATGAAAGAAACAACTGTAAAGTGGGGATTATTTTTGGCCTAATCAAGTCTTGCACTGCACAGCAAAATAGCATAGCAAACAAATGATAGCTGCATTGAGGATTAACTAAGCTGAATTTTTGGACAATGAACCAAGCCTTTCACCTTCTTGCCAAATCCCATTTGCCTAGTAATATAAAATTACAACTACCCAAAAGATTCTTCAGTTATCTAAGGGAAAACTCAGTGGTTTAAGTCTTATAGGAAATCCTAAAATGAATCCCATTTTTGTTGTGTTGTTTTTCATTCATATCTGACTCTTTGTGACCCCATTTGGGGTTTTCTTGGCAGAGATACTGGAGTGGTTTGCCATTTCCTTCTCCAGCTCATTTTACAGATGAGGACACTGAGGCAATCAGAGTCCAGGGTCATACAGCTAGTATGTGAATGAGGCTGGATTTAAATTCAAGAAGAGTAATCTTCCTGACTCCAGGCCTGGCACTCTATACACTGTGCCACCTAGCTGCCCCCAAATGAATCCCATGGCCAATGTCTAAAGGAGTCAGGGTAAACTGATTAATCTCTAGCTGTCTTCCTTTTGCCACCACATGTTCAAGGCAACTTGCCCTCATCTCCCACCTGGTGCATATGTTCAAGGAATACAGAACAATTATAATACTAGTACTTTTTTTGTCCAGATCTGTGATTTCAATGGTGTTGTAAACTTCCAGTGACTAACTCCCTCTGTCAGTGAAAATCAACAGCTTTCTAAAACCTAGCATCTTAAAGGGTTACCTAAGCACTGAGAAATCAAGTGACTTATCCAGGGTCACATAACTATTATATTACAGAGACAAGATTTGAACCCATGTTTTCTTGACACTGAGGACAATTCCCTATCCACTACACCATGATGCTTCTCATACTGATGGAAAATGTAGAAGTTAGAAAATATAGTCAAGATGTCCTTTTCTCTTCTTGGTGCTAACTTTATGACTATGAGAGAATATGCTTGACAACTGGTCACGTATTACCATTGATATGGGAAAGAGGCATGTGCCTATGGAAACCATGCTAGTTCATGTGTTTTTCTTTATATCCCAGAGCTTAGAACAGTGCCTGACATAGTGAGTACTTCATAAATGCTTGTTGGTTTGAATACACACACACATAGACAAGTATATACACATAGATTTGATAGATAAAGATAGAAGTTATGAAGATATATGATATATAGACATGGCTATATAGTGTTATGAATGTAACTAAGTGAAACAAACATATTTTTAGCACCTGAGAGATGGATTATGGGAATTAGTGAAAGTCTGCCCCAATCTTCTTTGCACAACTCCTTACAATAGGATTGAGATTACAATGATTTTCTTTCTTTTTTTAAGTGTTCTTTTTAAAAATTTAATATTTTATTATTCCCCCCGATTACGTGGAAAAACAATTTTTACATTCATTTAAAATTTTTTGAGTTCCGAATTCTCTCCCTCCCCTTCCTAATTATGAAAGAAGGCAATTTGATATAGAATATACATGTGCAGTCATGCAAAACATATTTCCACGTCAGTTATGTTATGAAAGAAAACAGACAAAAAACCAAGAAAGTAAAGAAAACGTATCAATCTGCGTTCAGCCTCCATCAGTTCTTTCTCCGGAGATGGACAGCACACAATGATTTTCAAATAGGAAAACTGCTAACATTAGAAAAATGGGCTAGTCCAAGAATACCTCATGTCAAGTCTACATTAGTGTCAGGACACTTTATCAGAACTAAGCCATCTCAAGGTGGAAACTCTTCTGATTTCCTTACATTAAGGCCCCAAGCTTTCTTCTGATCTGGGCTTGACTACAAAGCAGGTTTACTTACTTTTAGACTGTTGTGTGAACTCTTATAGGTCCATTGGTGTGGGGCTCCACCCCAGACTGGGCAGGGCACAGTGGAAATACGGGCTAAAGGCTCTTGTTGACAATGCCTTCCCTAATAAGCAGACTTGATACAAGGAAAGTGGAAGGGACACTGCATCCTACCCCATCAAGGTCATAACTGCCATAAGCATCAGTGCCTCCAGGAGCTCAAAGGCATTTAGAGGAACTCGTACTTAAAGGAAAACTGCTGCAGATTTTTTCTTTTTAAAATGTAAAACATACATCTGTACTATAACTGGTGATGTTCATTAATTGAATATGCTTAAAGCTGAATAAAGTATTTGTTACGGCCTATGTGAAAAGGGCTTTCAAAACTAAAAAATACTCAACAAATATAATTTCATTTTCATTATATATGAAATCAGATGTGTGAAAATCAAGCTTTCTGAAAGCAGAACATGATTCAACAGAATACTGATGAAATGTCCATGAACTGAGCCGGTCAGCACTTGACTACTGTCAAACTACAACCAGAGGACTGGGGAACTGCCAATGCAGAAACATGTTCCACAAATGCACATTACAACCTGCTTACTAGGCCATAAGACCATAGACTTAGAATGAGAAGAGACCTCCAGTAAGTCCTAGGGACATCCTTGAAGTAGAGACATTGAGCTAGCGGTGTATAAGACCAACGGACCTGGAGTCAGGAGGACAGCTGTTCAAATTCTGCTACGTATAACTACTAGCGGGTAACCCTGGGCAAGTCACTTAACCTCTCTGGGCTTCAATTTCCTCACCTGTAAAATGGGGATAATGAAAATAGCAACTACCTCCCAGGGCTGTTGTGAGGATAAAATGAGATAATATTTGTAAAGCACTTTGCAAACTTTAAATACATGCTAGCTAGTATTATTCCTATTAGTTAAGCAATTAATTAGGCAATTATTTGCTATTAATCAGGCAATTAATTGCTATTAAGACTTCCTTGGGTCAAATAGCTAGGGAGCGCGAGGAGCAGGATTTGAATCTAGGTCTTTCTAACTCTAAGCTCAACATTTTACCCACAACAACTACACCATGCTGCCTCTTATCAGACTATGCCTGATAAATTATTTTAGGCTCACTGCTAAAAATTTCTTGCGCATACACACATACATGTGTATATATGTATGCACATGTATATCATTTGTTATATGCATATATGTCTAAATCACTAAACTAACCAAAATTCTATTTAGTCCATGAAATTTGCATTAGCTACAACCACATTCAACTGTTAAGTTCTCTCTTTGTTATTCTTAACATTTATAGTCTCAGCAGGCTACAAAACTATCAGTTTCTCCACAGAAACAGATTTTGATGAAAATAGGAATGGCAAAAAATATTTATATTTATATATATATATATATATATATATTCCCATTCTAAGCACATTAAGTTTAATTGAAGGTACCTACTTGTTGTTCATTAGTTTTGTCCTGACTTCTATTAGACTCTGGGCATTTTAGCCAAAGCTTATTTCTTTTTCTTTCTTTTTTTTTTTTTTTTGGCTACGCAATGGGGTTAAGTGACTTGCCCAGGGTCACACAGCTAGCGAGTATCATGTGTCTGAGGCTGGATTTGAACTCGGGTCCTCCTGAATCCAGGGCCGGCGCTCTACCGACTGCACCACTCAGCCGCCCCTCCAAAGCTTATTTCATAGGATTCAAGATCTACAGCTGGAAGGACCTTAGAGATCACCTAGTCCAACTCTCAGATGAGGAGACTGAGACAAAGAGGGGTTAAGTGACTTGCTCAAGGTCACACAGATAGTAAGTATAAAAAGAGGGATTGAACTTGGTATCCAAATGGCTGTTTCCGATAGAATTTCAAAATTCTCATAGTTAAGTTTAGGGTTGTACGGTAGGGTTTTTTAAATATCTTTTTTTTTTTTGCTATTGTTTTGTTTTAAAGAATGCTCTTGGGTTAAAAAAATGTTTATAGCAGCTCTCTTTGTGGTGGCCAGGAACTGGAAATTGCAGGAAGAGCCATCAATTGGGAAATAGCCAAAGAAGTTGTAAAATATGATTGTGATAGAATGTGCTATAAAAATGATGAGCTCAATGATTTAGATAAACATGGAAAGACTTGCATGAAATAACGAAGAGCAAAATGAGCAGAACCAAGAGAACACTGTGTACAGTAATAGCAATACTCTTTTAAGAACAACTTTGAGCGACTAAGTCATTTTGACTATTATAAATATCCAAATTAATTATAAAGGACGTATAGAGAAAGATGCCATCTGCACCCAGATATATCTGAAAGAAAGGGCAAGTTGCGCACAGCAGATTTGCAGTTTCATGTGCAATCATCTTTTTTATTATACCATGTTATGGGAATGCTTGTTTTATTCCATAAATTAAAAAACAAAACAAAACAAAACAAAAAATACCCTTGGAAATTAAATTTGTGAACTCACTGAGAATATTTTTTGCTAGTTGCTAAGAGATAGCATGTTGTAGTGGACACAATCACCTGGGTTTGAATCATGCCTTTGCAATCCATTATCATTAGATATCTCTTTAGTTATAAGTAGGTACTTAACCTCTGTGAACCTCAGTTTCCCATTTGTAAAAAGGGGATTATTAGTACAGGTCGTGTCTACCTCAAAGAGTGATTACATATTTAAATATGCTTTTTAAACTTTAAATTGCCAAACAGGTGTTAATCATTAATATTATTGTGGAAAAACCCATCTCCTACCCCTACTAGAAATGATGTCACTTATCTTTAGTCAACACACTTTGCAATATAATTTATTAAGGGTACTTATTAGCAGTGATCTTAATCCAAATGCTTTAACTATGCTCCTTTAATTAGTAGATGACCAAGTAAAGAAGACTGTTGGGTATAATTGAAATTGGACTTAGCCTGTGTAAACCTCACAGAAAGAAACACTTTCTCCTTTCTAAATACAATTCCTTCCATATAGGTCAACTAAAGCAGCAGATTCAGGGCTAATAAAATGAATATACTTGCTTCGTTAAAATCCAACTGAAACAATAGAATGAAAACAAACTCTTAATTAGTCAGATCAAAAGACAAAGAACTTTTGTTCTGGTGGATAGACCTTCTAAGAGCCTCCTGGAAAGCAGACCCAAGGATAACCAATCCACTTTGCACATATCTACTTCTAAAGAGGTTTCTCTAATCAGGTATTCCTCCAGCTTTGGCAAAAGAGTTACATGAGGATGATTAGGACACTTGCCTAGGAATCAGGAATTCTACGTTTTGAATTCTGCCATCATTTTGAGCTCTTCATCGCTTGGGGAAAAAAACCCCATAATTTTAGGATAGTCCATCTAAAGTGAAAATGGCAACTATTTCTATTAGAGAGGGTAAAAATCAGTCACTCTAACTAAAAACATTATACCTTTCCTTCTTCATACTCATATAACTGTTATTTGCAGCAAACTCAATTGATTTCTTTTTTTAAAAATAAATTTATAAATTATTTTAACACTCTCTTAAAAAAATTTTGAGTTCCAAATTTTCTACCTCCCATCCACCCATCCCTGCCCACTGAGAAGGAAAGCAATTTGTTATCAATTACACATGTGAAATCATGTAAAACATATTTCTATATTAGTCATATAACAAAAAGCAAGAAAAACAAAGAAAGTGAAAAATTATACTTCAATTTGCACTCAGCATTCATCAGATCTCTCTCTGGAGGTGGACTGCATTTTTTTCAACATGAATTCTTCGAATTTTGAATTAGTTGAATGGCCATACCCAAAAAGCATAGTTATTAATTGTTTTACGTAAACTTAGAAGGTATTCTCTAGTGGAATGCCCCAGAGATAGATAGGTTTGGATATATGTGGTATAATATTTTTATCACTTTGTTTAAGGTATAGATTGTATACTTTTAAAAATTGTGGATAGAACAAAGTTAGCAGGGATGGCTAACGTAGGATTAAAAGGGTTAGAATCCAAAAAGACCTTGGCAGACTGGAATATTTTGCCAAATCTTACAAGATGACATTACCATAAAAAATTTACAATTTACAATTTATAAAAAAAATTAAAATGTTAAAAAATAATAATAAAAATAAATGAAAAGCCTCACATTTGGGGTTTTAAAGAATCACCTACACCAGCACCAAAAGGAAGAAGCATGGATAGAGAACAATTTCCCAATCAAGATGTTGGGGTTTTAGAGTGTGGGAAGATCATCTGAAACAACAGTGTTATATGGAAGCCAGTATGTGATTTGGGCTGCATTAAGAGAGTCATACTATCAGAGCTAATGAGGGGATAGTCCTATCTATTGGGTCTTACTTGGACCATGGGCAGCTAAGCGGCACATTGGAGAGAGTGCCGGACCTGGAGCCAGCAACACCTGGGTTCAAATCTGGCTTCAGACACTTACTAGATATGTGAGCCTAGACAAGTCACTTGACATTGTTTGCCTCAGTTTCCTCATCTGTAAAATTATCAGGACAAGGAAATGGTAAATCTCTCCAAGAAAACCCCAAACAGGGTCATGAAGAGTCAGACATGATCGAAACAACTGAACAGCAATAAAACTTGGACCGCATCTAGCATATTGTGATTGGTTCTGAGTGTCAGCATGCAGAGGAGGGCAGTCGGGATGGTGATGTCTCTCCTGACCACAGCAAATGAGGATGGGGATATTATGTGTGAGGTTTAGGGTTTGATTCGTTCTTCTTGGCTCAGGAGGGCAGACTTGGGAGAAATTGTAGATAGATCAAACTACCCAAGGGTTACTTTATAGAAACAGACAAAATGAAACTTATCTAGAAGAGCAAAAGGTCAAGAATCTTAGGAGAAATAATGAAAAGTAGGAATGAAGCAGGCCTAGCAGTATCTCCAACTATATTACAAAGCAGTAAGTTAGGGATAGGTTCTTGGCTAAACATGAGATAAAGATGGTTACAAAAGATTAAATGGACAGTTTAAATTACATAAAATTACAAAGTTTTTGCCCAAGCAAAATTAATTCAGTTAGAATTAGAAGGGAAATAGTTAAGGGGGGAAATAATCTTTCCAATATCTAAGATACGTATACAATATCTAAGAAAACGTATACAAATATATAAGATGAACTAATTACCCAGTAAATGAATGATCAAAGGACATGAGTGGTTTTCAAAAGAAGAAATGCAAGCAATCAGAAACCATATGAAAAAATGTCCCAAATCACTCACAATAAGAGAAATATAAATTAAAACCACTCTGAGGTACCACTTCTTACCCATAACATTGACAAATATGACAAAGGAGAAAACGGCAATTGCTGAAAGGGCTGTGAGAAGACACAAATACCAATGTATTATTGGTGAAGTTGTGAATTGATCAATCATTCCGGAAAGTAATATGAAACTATTAATCCCCACCCCCACTGATGCACTAAACTGTGCATACTCTTTGACCCATAACTCAACATACATCCTGAAGAGGACAAAGGCATACGGAAAGGACTATATTTGGATTATCATTTTTGTGATCGCAAAGAACTGGAGACAAAATGAGGTACCCATTGGTGAATAACTGAACAAGTTTTGGTATATAAATGTAATGGAATACTGTGCCATAAGCAATGGTGACTATGGTGGATTCAGAGAAACCTAGGAAGATCATGGGATCATAGAGCTAAGAGGGTCCTCAGAGGCTATCTATTTCAACTCCCTTGTTTTACAGATAAGGAAACTGAGGCTGCAAAAGGTTAAGTGACTTAGCCAACATCACATTTTTATTGTTATTCAGTCATTTTTCAGTCATGGCAGATTCTTCATGACTCCATTTTAGGGTTTTTTCAGCAAAGATACCAGATTGGTTAGCTGTTTTCTTCTGCAGCTCATTTTGCAGATGAGGAAACTGAGGCAAACAGGGTTAAGTGATTTTCCCTGGGTTGCACAGCTAGTAAATGTCCGAGGTCAGTTTTGAACTCAGGAAGATGAATCTCTCTGACTCCAGGCCTGGCACTCTATCCACTGTGCCACCTACCTGCCCCATCACCTCATAGATAGCTAGTATTAGAGATGGGATTTGAACCCAGTTTTCTGACTCCAGAGACTGACACAGTGTGAAATGAGCAGAACCAAGGGAACCGTTTATACATATAATAACTACAATAATCTAAAAGAAAATAATTTTGAAAGACTTACAAACTCTGATCAATGCAATGACCAATAATGATCAGTCACTTTACAAGACTGATGAAGAGTGCTTCCCACTTTTTTTCAGAGATGAGGGACTAGTGGTGCAAAATGAGACATACATTTTCATATATGACCAACGTGGTTTTTATTTTTATTTATTTTATTTTTATTTTGCTTTATACTTGTTTTTTCCAAGGGAGATTTTCTACTGAGGAGGAGGGTAAGATGTGGAACTTATGGTGACACAAAAAAGTGAAGAAAGAAAAGCATTTTTAAAAAATACACAGAACAGAGAAGAGGAAAGTTAAGAGAGGGGCATGGACAAGCAAGAAAGCTTTATTATCATCATATTTAATTTGATATACATTTAAAATCAAATTAAATAACAGAAGTTTATAGTTTCATATACAATCCTCTTTTCTGTTCTTTGTATATTAAAATGTTCACGTTGATGTTTGCTAAATTAAAATGATGTTTACTATATTGAAATTATTCATTTATTAAAATTCTGTTTGCTAAATTCATAACATAAAATTTATTTTTAAAACTACCGAGGAAGAATTTGCCTTGATATAAGAAATAACATAGAAAAATTAGACCTTTCTGAAAGAGGAATGGGTTGCTTTGAGAAGTAATGGGTTTGCCCTCACTAGATATCTTCCAGGAAAGGATGCTTGCTTTGCAAGAATATTGAGGAGAAGACTCTCGTTCGAGTTCAGGTTGGACGAGATTGTCTCTGAGATAATTTCTAGCTCAGAGATTTCATCTTATTCTTTTCTTGTATCTATTTTTATCTTTGTGTCTTTTGAGAAGCAGGCTGGGTGAGTGGAAAGAGTGATGGATATGGAGTCAGAGATTGTTGTCAAAAATCCTAGCTTTGCCACTTACCTGTGTAAGAATCACAAAAAAAGGTCTAGTTCCAAACTACTTCCATAACTTTGTCTATTAACTTCTCTGGGGCCTCAGTTTCTCATCTGTAAAACGAAGGCATTGGAACAGACAGCTACTGTACTTCAAGGTTTGCACTTTATACATGTTAATTCATATAGTTTGTTTCTCACAACAGCTCCATGGGGCTGGAGTTACTATTAACCCTATTTCACAGATGAAGAAACCAAGAAACTAAGTGACTTGATCAGTCACAGAATTGGTAAATGCCTGAGGCAACATTCAAACTCAGGTCTTTCTGACTCCAAAGTCCAGACTCTATTCTGTGTTACCCAACAGCCTCGTTAGTAGATGAGCTTTAAGATCTCTCTAAGTTACTCTGAATTTATGATCCTAACCTAGCACCAATGCTTAATGAATGTTTGTTGAATTAAATTGAATGGAAATGTAGTGACCTCTTTCCTGGAAAATATTACATTCCTTTCATACCTGGAAGGAGAGTCCAACTAGAAAGCTGAGATGTAAGACACTTTTACCTGTGTCACTTCAGGTAAATCACCTAATCGCTCCAACCATGAGAAGTTTGGACCAGATGGTCTCTAAATTTTTTTTTTCTGGCTCTAGTTTGACCCTATGTTGACCTTTTGGTTTGATTTGGGCAACACAGAGAAAATCCCCAAACAATCCATTTTGTAGACAAGCATCAAACAGCGATAGGCCAGCTTTCACATTCTACCATTTCACATGTGACTTGTTAAGAAGAAAATTTGAGAGACAGGTGAATGAAGAGTTCAGTTCAAGGGAAAGAGTGTTTGTTGTTTGAATTGTTTTTTTTAATTGAAGCCATTTTGAGAGGGATTTGCCAGCAGCCTTGCTTAAGCCTCTGTCAGAAATCTCTATACAAGTCCTGAAACTTCCAAATGTAAAGAAGCACCAACTTAAAACCACAGCCAGGTGCATGAGCACACCTTGCTCCATGTATATCTATGCTCCTAACCGTAAGTGAACTTTTGCTTATTACTGCTTTAATTTTAACTTTCGAAAAAAATAACCACTAAGTTTTATATTTTTGCCTTCTCAGTAAAAGGAGGAGAAAGTAGTGGGGAAGAGAATTGGGAACTACAAATGAAAGAAAACTGAATTAAAGAAAAGAAAAAAGAATGATTCAAATAAAATCACAAAAAAAAAATTCCATACTTGCTGCCTAACTCTGAATGTCAGGTAAAGTGATCATTTTTTTGTCAACAGCAGGGAGACATTAGGAAGCACTGTGGTAAATGTGAACTCATGAATTAAATAGTGTAAGATGCCTTTCACTTGAGAATTTAAAATATCAAACTAAATCATTTTTATTTAAGAGAAATAAGCCATAGGAAAGCAATGATTTGTCAATGGTGAGCAACCTGGCCACGGTAATCCTGGAACTCAAGATGCCTTATCAATCCCTACATAAAAATTATTATTGAACTATAAATGAAGGAACTATTTACCAATCTTTATGATGACAAAATGGTTTATTTTCTATAACGAGAAATTTGTTTTCATTTTTTCTAGGCTTAAAGGTAAATTTTTAATCAATAATATTGCTATTTAATAAGTCACTAATATTACTGTGAGCATAGTATAAAGGAAAAGAACTCTGGGCTTGTAGTAACAAGAATTCTGGATTCAAGTTCTGACTCCTTTCACATGTGTGTTATCTAACTATGAGCAAGACTTTTAACTTCTTGCCTCCTCAATTTCCTCATCCATAAAATGGGGATAATACATGTACTACTTATCTCACAAGACTGTGGAAAGTGCTGTGTAAACTATAGTTATAAAAACAAATCTCCCTTTATATAGTATTATTTTCTTTTTAAAAATTTTCTCTTTTATTGAACTTAAACCAACAAAAATGAACACTTCAATATACATTGAAGAACAGAAAATAGGATTGTATAAGAAGACTCTGAACTTTTGTTACATGTTATAGTTTTTTTAAAAAGTATATATTAAATTTAACAGTGGTTTAAAAAAGCCTTGTGTTATTCAAATTCTGAAGTGTTGCTATGTTCCATGCTATAAGATACCAAGGAAAATGATAAATTGCCATAAATTATGCTACATAGCTGAGATTATTTTTGTTTAGCTTCTAAATTACACTAAATTCTCCACAACCCCAAGTTGTAAGTTTTGCATATATACCCCTAGAGTGCCAATTTGATGAACACTGCATCTGCCTGAAAAAAAAATCTTCTGTTTATTTCAAAGGTGGTTGTCAGCTTAAAGATCTTTTGTCAGTTTGAAAGAGCCAACCTTTAGCTTTGACACTGAAATGCTAATAAGCACCTTGGAGTTTGAAATAAATGAAAACCTGATGCTGTCAATCAGGATTTTTTAAAAAGCTAACTGTTGGAAAGGTAAAAAAAAAACCATTTAAAATCTTAGAAGTGCATTACATTTAAAAGTAGCAATACCATAAAATCTAGATGACAATGTAACACACTAATACATAGACGAACTATTTTAATCATTTAATCATGTATTTCTTTGTTCAATCACAAAACGCTTTCAAGAAACTGACCCAGAACTTATTCTACCAAAAACATTGTAGGTGAAATTCAGGTGTTTAATTTTCTCTCACTTTGCAAAAACATTTGTGATTTACATATCCTTTCAAACTTACAGTAATCCAGGAAAGCAGCAAAACGGCTTGTCTTTACATGGAGTAAAAATACATGGAATTAATAAGGAAAGGGCTGACTTAAATAATCACCATAGAAAGCAGTTTTTTTTTCTATGAAAGGAATAGAGCTTTTAACTAGGAATCTTTGTCCACAGGACAAGTGCAGGAGAGAGCACAACCCTTCCTATGGCCTTGGGGAGGGATGTTTTTTTAAACATAATCTCATGTCTTCCACCAGTTGTGTGACCATTATTTTACCCACTTTGCCTTTCTCAGCCTTAGTTTCCTTATATATAAAATGAAGGACTTAACACGGTAATCTATAGGGTCTCTCCCTAGTTCTCCATCTCCCCCTCATCAGATGAGTTACTAAATCCTATCAGTCTTACCTCCATAATAATCATTCTCTTCTGTTCTCTTCGCTTACATTCTCATAACCCCAGTGCACGTCCTCAGTATTTCCCACCACTTTGACCATATATTTTAGTCTCCTACCTGGTTTCCTTGTCTGCCTCCCCTCTACAACTCAACCTTTAACAGATGCTAAAATAGCCCTCCTAATGCTCATGTCTGACAATGACTCCCTTGCTCACAAATCTTCAATGGCTCAAAATTGTCAATAGGATATAACTCCTTAAGTCTGACATTTAAGGCTCTTCACCATCTGGCTTCAACTTTCCTTCCAAACTTTGCTTTATACAAACCCCCTCACAAACTTTATGATCCACTCAACCCAAACCATTGGTATTACAGGATCACATTATTTGAAGCTGGGAAGGATCTTTAAAAGTCCAACTCTTTCATTTTTCAGAAAAAAAAAAATAGACTCAGAGATACTAAGTGACTTACCTAAGGTTTTTCAGTTACTTTAGGAGACCTGTGATTTGAACCCACATTTTCTGACTTACAATGTTTCATTCACTGAATCACTGTGAGAATACTTTTTTTTTTAGCCCTTTTTGTTAAAAATCTAATATATTTAATCCCCTGCTTTGGTATACAGGCTGTCTCAGTTTTGTTTGTTCATTTTGGTACTAGCTAATGGATTCTTAGAAACCATACAATAAATTGAATCACTATAAACCAGGTTAATTTCCCTCCCCAAAAAGAACAGTATTATAACTGGTCATTTCATTTTTGATTAAAGCCTTGATTCAGCTTCACTCCTGCCCTTAACTTATATAATAGTGCTAGCCATTATATAAAACAAGAAATGTAGCTACCCAGTGACAGACAGATGAAGTAACATCACCAAGAAACAAGGGTATCCTTAAATCCTACTCTCATTATTCACTGTCCCAAGAACCAGCTGCCACTTTGGTGACATACAATCAAAGTGCTTTGTCCTTCATTGGACACAAAAACAACAATCAGATATTTAGAATACAATTTTAAAAGACACTTCAAAACATTTCTGACAGGATTGCTGACACAGGGTAAAGAGATCCTTCATTTTACAGAGAAGAAACTGAGGCACAAAGAGATTAAGTGTCTTGCTGGTTACACAGCTGATAAATGTCTGAGGCAACCTTTGAACTCACATCTTCCTTCCAAATTCAGTGCATTCTGAAGTATGACTTAATTGAGTAGAACAAACAAATGGACCAGGGAAATGTCGGGACTGACTGTTCTTAGGAAGGACAATTCACTGAACATCACTTCTTTCTTTGCCTGCCTCAAGGTCATGGTTCTGAACACTACTTATGACTATTTCACAAAGGTCAGCATTTAAACTGAATATATCAACTGACCCAAGGACATGCCCACAACTGGAATTTTGTTGAATCAATTATGGGCATCCATTCATTTTATTATCATTCATTTCTCTCTCCCAAAAGCAGAATGTGTACAAGCAACTCTCATAACTTGAGACTTCATACCGTTTGAATCCCCCTGAAAATGGGGCATGTCTACTGGGCGAATCAATAGTATTTCAGCCAACAGATCATAAAATTTATTGCTGGAAGGGATCATCTTATGTCCAGAACAAGTTCCTTAATGTAAGACCATGGTGATCAATGATAAATGAAGCTGTCATTCTTCAGTTCCTTCAGGGCAGAGAAGATGTATTACTTCTTTTTGTATACTCCCAAGGACTTAGCAAAGCAGGTTGTACATAGCTCTTCTCTGATACCATCCTGTATTCTCCTGCTTCCGTGCATTTGTTTCAATGCCTGGGACACACTCCATGCTAATCATGACCCAGCAAAATTCTCCTCCTTCAATTTCCAGCTCATGAAGCCATTAGTGCCTGGCACATAAGAGGCACTTAATAAATGTGGACTGACTGATTACTTCAAATAGAAGGTCAAAGGATCACACATCTAAAGCTGGAAGGGACCTTGAAGGCCATCTACTTCAAACCTTTCATCTTACAGATAAGGAAATACAGTGCCTAGTATACAGTAAAAGCTTAATAACTGCTTGTTGACTGATTGAACAAGGCCCAGGAAAGTCCAGTGACTAGCCCTAGGTCATACAAGCAGTAAAGGTCAATAGAATGGCATTAATATTGCAAAAATGAACAATTCTGAAAAACTTAAAAATTCTGATCAATGTAATAATGATCAAACATAATTCCAGAGGACTGATGATAAAGAACAATGCCCATCTCATGACAAAAAAGTGATGAGCTAATATGCACAATAAGAAACATTTGTGGGTGTGGCCAATGTGGGAATTTGTTTTGCCTTGTTTGCTTTATGCTTATTTATTAAAAGGGTTTTGTCTTTCTTTTTTCCCCCCAGTAGAGGGAGAGAGAGTTGTAGGAGGAGAGAAAAAAGATAAATCCTTGATAATTGAAAAAAAATATTTTTTAAAAAAAGAGTAAGGGTTAGAAATAGAATTTGAACCCAGATTCACTGAATCCAGAGCCAGTACTCTGCATTGTACCACACTGACTTCCAAGATAATTTCTTGTTCAAATTTTCCCAGAGCACTCTGTCTGGATGCCTCCTTTACCTCTATCATATTCAATTTTATATCCTATTTCTTGTGTGCATATCATAGCCTTGCAATAAGATCATAAGCTTCTTGGGGGTAGAGAAAATATTGATTTTCCTTTTTTTTTGTATCCATAGTGCTTACACATATAACAGACATTTAAAATGTTTGTTGAAATGAACATTTAGTTGGGGGCAGCTAGGTTTTAGAGTCAGGAGGACCTGAGTTCAAATCTGGCCCCAGACCTTGATACTTACTACCTGTGTGACCTCAGGCAAGTCACTTAATCCCAACTGCCTCACCAAAAAAAAAAAATAAAGAAAAGAAACGAAATGAACATTCAGTGAATCAGAATCCCAAATTCATGTTGGTTCTTTATTCTACACATTCATAATCTCACATCCTTATAAAATTCGAAACTTGCTTAACATTGGTAAAAGTATAAGAGGATGATTTCTAGAATTACCTGAAAATAATTTGTTCCTATGCTTGAGCCTCTGTGCCATGGGGACTATTTGTCCCCTAGCCCTCAAATTCCTAAAGTAGTAACAAAGTCATTGCAACTGTGCATATCCACCTCACTTAAATCCAATTCATGCGTAAGTCAAGACATTACCCATTACATAATGGTGCCATTGGTCCTCTCTGAAAACAAAGGATGAACAACAACAAAATAGTAACACAATAAAACTTCACTCCTTAAAGGTAGCCCAACTGAGACAGCTATGGAACCGTGTATCTGACAAATGCCCCATTTTAAACTTTATTAAATAAGAAGAGAGAAAATTTCAGTAAAAACACAAGAAATGTCATTGAGCATGAACTATAAATGCATTAAATTTGGACATTATGAATACCATACTGGGTCAGATGTAAGGTCCCTTATCTATCTCAATTTACTTCTATAGGATATTTTGTGGAGGGCATGTTTGTCCTTCCTCTCCATGTCAATCTTACAATGTTGTTAGTGATATACACATGAGCTTACCATCATCACCCCATATCTAGCTTTCATTAATGTACTTGCTATGCTTAAGATTATGTGGCAAATGTCTCTAATAAGGGCTTAACATGAAAAAGCAAACAGGGAAGTAACACAATATGTAAGATCAAAAGCCATTTCCCAATGGTTAAGAGAGCAAAGGAAATGAACAAGCAATTTTCAAAGGAAGAGTTGCAAACTATTAAAGATAATTTGAAAGATTACTCAAATCACTAATAATTAAAGAAATAAACATAAAAACAACACTAAAGTTTCACCTATCACTCAGCAAATTGGCAAAGATGACAAGAGATGAGAATATCAATGTTGGAGGGTTTGTGGAAAGGTACATTCACTAAAATTGTTGGTGGAGCTGTGAATTGATCCAACAATATTGGGAAGCAATTTGGAATTATGCTAAAGAAGTAACTAAAATGTCCATGCCTTTTAATCCAGAGATTCCACTCCTAAGCCTACTCCAAGGAGGTCAGTAATAAGAAGAAAGGTTCTATATACCCAAAGAATATTGATAGCTGTGCTTTTTGTTATAACAAAAAAAAACCTAGAAAGCCCATCAGCTGCGGAATGGATAGACAAATTGTACATAAATATAATGGAATATTACTGCACTGTAAGAAATATGAATATGAAAAATACAGAGAAGATGTGAACTGATGCAAATAAACTCCAAAGAACTAGGGAAAAATATGCACAATGACTACAATGATATAAATGAAAAGAATAATGTAACAACAACAAAAAAATCCCAAATACTGTTAGATTATAATGACCAACCTTAGTTCCAAAAAAGAGAGAAAAGAAAACACCAGATTCCCTTATTTTCAGAGGCAGGGGACTATGGCTGTGAAACATCGTATGTTATGTTCGACCCAGTTGACGTTTCACTTAGTTTTGCTGGTTTTTTTTTTTTCTTTTTCTCTTTGTTCCTCTCTGAGAGGGAGGGAGAGAGGGATATGTTTGGAAGTGAAGGTGATATGAAAAACAAAAGATATTAATAAAAACATTTCAAATGCTACTCTGCTTCTATGATTATGCCTATATCTAAACCCTTAAAACATTGCATGTTAAAGTTAGAAGGAACTTTAGACATCATTTAGGCTGACTCCCAGGAATCCTAAAGACCACAGTGGTTAATCAAGTGATTTGGCCTAAGCTGTGTAGATAGGTAATATCAGAATCAAGACTTAAACCTAGGTCTCCTGATTCCCAGTGTAGGGCTCATTCCCCTTAATTTTATTTATTTATTTATTTATTTTTTTGGTGAGGTGATCAGGGTTAAGTGACTTGCCCAGGGTCACACAGCTAGTAAGTGTTAAGTATCTGAGGCTGGATTTGAGCTCAAGTCCTCCTGACTCCAAGGCCAGAGCTCTATTCACTGTGCCCCCTAGCTGCCCCTAAAACTGTTTAAAAATCTTTTTTATTTATTTATTTTTTTGGCTAGGCAATGGGGTTAAGTGACTTGCCCAGGGTCACACAGCTAGTGAGTGTCAAGTATCTGAGGCTGGATTTGAATTCAGGTCCTCCTGACTCCAAGTCCAGAGCTCTATTCATTGCGCCACCTACCTGCCCCATTCCCCTTTACTTTTAACTTGTCTAAAGTTATGCCTTTGAAGCTTCCTGTAGTGCCCTCCCTCTAGATCTCATATCCTAAGAGCTGGTAAACAAGTTTGTGTTTTACATTTTTCAAAATTTTATAGACCTTCCCCTTACAAATGCTGTATTCATTAAGGGCTCTTAGGACATCCTTTACACTTCAGTAGGGAAGTCTTTGGAAGTTGTTGTGGCTAAAAAATTCTGTGACCAATCTAATGATGAGCCTCTCAAAGAAAGGCTTGGCTGGTCCTCTGACCCAGATCAGCATTCATCATCACTAGATGCCTTTTGAGGTATTAGAACTTGTCATTCTCCCAGCACCCTGTGTCACTACTACGTTACAATTTGAAGAGGACTTTTGTGGAGGAAGAATGTCCAAAGAGGGGAAGATATTTATTTTTAAACCAACCCTCTCTTTCCCCACATAAAAACACAACAAATATTGGCAAAACAAAAACAATATATTATAGATAGCAAGTAGCAAAGCTCAGGATTTGAACCCAAATCTTCAGAATCTCAAAATAGGGCCCTGATGCTGAACTATCTCCTTTAACTTATTGTAATTTTTTTATTTTGACAAAGAGTCAAAAATTGTAAGGTTTGGTGACATTTTAAAATTGGATGGATTGTTAAATAGGCAGCTAGGTGGTGCAGTGGATAGTGTGCTGGGCCAGGAGTCAGAAAGGTCCGAGGTCAAATCGGGCCTCAGACACTTACTAGCTGTGTGACTCTGGACAAGTCTCTTGACCCTGTTTGCCTCAGTTTCTTCATCTGTAAAATGAGCTGGAGAAGGAAACGGCAAACCACTTCAGTGTCTTTGCCAAGAAAACTTCAAATGGGTCATGAAGAGTTGGAAATGAATCAACAACAACAACATTGCTAGGTAATTTCTACAACTTTTATTAAACTATTTTAATTTAAAGATAGAATTTAGGATTATATATCCAAGTGTACTCTTGTAGAAAATATTGTAAAAAAATTGAAGGAGTGGAAAGAGAAAATATGGTAGAAAGTAAAACATCCACATTAAATGCTGCTCATTGATTATGTTAGGATAGAATAAGGATTCTTTGAAGATTCATGGGCTTTTTGAAGGTAGGATTTTCCATCTCAATGCATAGGGAGAGTAAGATATTCAGTGTGAAGCAGGTAGAACGAAGCCCAGATAAGTAAGCAGTATGCATTGTTTGTACAAGGACTGCCTATTTATAGTGGTTTAATCTTAGAAATCAGTTAGAAAAATAGCAGCAGTGCCTGGCACATAGGAGGCACTTAATAAATGTTTATTCACTGAGTGACTGATAGATAGTCCTTCCTGATTGAAGGAAAACTCTTTTTCAAGAGTTGGATCTTAAGAAAATTATATTTTGAGAAACTAGATCTGATCAAATAAATGGGGGCAAGAGAGACAAGATAGAATATGATGACTGTATAGGTGAAATAAAGTAGGGATGAATTTCAGGACCTTTCAGCTTTGGGGAAGAAGAAAGGTTGTATGCTAGCTAGGAGCCTGCTGATGGGAGATCATGGGTGAAGGGAGGTCGTAACCACTTGTATATTTTGGGGAGATGTCTAATAGCGTATGATAGAAATTCTTAACCATTTTGTGTCATGGATCCCTTTGGTAGTCTAGCGAAAACCTGTGGACCCTTACTTAAAATAATTTTTAAAAAATCATAATTAAAGGAAATTCCAAATTTCAGTTAGATGTTAATGAAAATAAAGATACAATTTTTTCCCATCCAAGTTCACAGACTTCCTAATCACAGATTTCTTGCGGGGCGGGGGGGTCTATGAACCCCAGGTTAACAACTCCTGGTATATGCCGTTTTCATAGGTACCTAAAAACATCAGTTGGTTTACTAACTCCATCCCTCTGCAGGCTAAATACTGATGGGTGATTAGCTGTACCAAACAGTACAGTATTTCACAAAATACTTGCATTTTTCTACATCTCTGAGTGATGGCATCCTGCTGGAGCTATCAGATTACACTAAAAAGTACAATCAAGAACCAGCATATATATATATTTCTATAGAAATTCTTTCCCAAGTCCAAATACCAGACTCAAATGTTCCAGATCTGTTACTATGGAAACACTTTGTATGGGGGTGGGGTGGGGAGGGAAGTGGACTTAGTTTAAAAGTTCAGAATATTTCTTAGCATGAAATCTAAATGAAATTCAAAACACATGTGTTGACAATCCAAAATCACTTGGAATGTTAAAGCAAAACATATGAAAAAAGCAGTTCTGCTGCATTGATCTGAGTAGAATTGTGCTGGTTGGGACACACTGGCGGGGGCTTTATCTGCATGGGGCTGAGGACATTCATTATTCACTTTGAAATTAGTGATGGATAGAATATTTTAGCCACAAATACAGCATTAGAGATGTGGTTTAACTAACTGTTTCAGTTAAGCCTCCCTTTTTTCAAGTTGCAAAAAGAAATTATGGAAATTCTTTTTGTAAATCTTGAAATATTAAACAATCTAGAAGTGGATGATTCTAACCAGGGGCAGAGGCTAGATTTCAAAACATCTTGGATTTAACACATTCTAAAGCACATTTTTCTCCAGTGACATCTTTTTTTTTTTTTTTGGCACATTTTAGAGCCCTCCTTAATTTCAGGAAAAACTGAATAGCATGTGTTTTTAACTCATTTGCACCTGAATATTCAAATATTGATTTTTTTAAAAAAGTGAATGACTACTTAGGAAAGATTTGTAATTAACTTTTAAAGATCTTTCTATTCAAAAGAAAAGATCCATTCTCAAGGTTAAATGAATTCTTAATCCCTGAAGGCTGTTCAAAGCACTGCAGGTGACCTTAGGCAATCAATAAACAAACATTTACAAAGCCTCTACTTTGTGTTCTACTGTTCCAGTCACTGTGCTGGGCCCTGGAGAGAGAAAAGATAAAAATGAAATAGTCCTTACGTTCAAGGATCTTTTATTCTAATGGACAAGACAACATGCAAAGGCAGAGGAGATATGAGATGACCTAGGGTGGAGAGGGGAAGTACTAGCAACTGGGGAACCAGGAAAGCCTCCTGAAGAAGATGGTGCTTGAATTGAGTCTTGAAGGAAGAAAGGGATTCCAAGAGGCAAAGGTGAGGAGGCAGGACATTCTAGGCACGGGAGACAAATCAGTGAAAAGTCAGGGAGACGGAAGATAGAAGCTCATATGTGAAGAATCCCAAGAAGGCTAATATGGCTGGACCACAGAGTATACAGGGGGCGCAATGTGTAATAATGTAGAATGGGGTCAGATTGTAAATAACTCTTATGGGAGGAGCAATGTGTTAACCCTGCCTTCTTTTCCTTAAAAGGCATTAAGACATTTCTTAAGACTTGCTTGGCTTAGGCAACTAAAGACAGACTACTGACATCACTTTCTTAATGTCACTAGGAGGTTGGCAATGGGTAGATCAGGCAAGAGACCTTCACTCAGCTGTCCTAAATGCCTATCCATGTTTGAATATATTCTCCTTCTTATGACTAAGTAAATCTCTCTGTCTCTGTCTCTGTCTCTCTGTCTCTCCTCCTGAATGACATATGAGTGTTTCATTTTGTTCCCGTGTCTAACTTAAACTACCAGGGGACTTGATGTTAACTCAGCCCAGACTAGAACAACTTTAAATGACAAAGGGGTTTACATTTGACTCAGTTTATATTTGTCTGGCATTTACTGAATGGAGGTAGGGAATGAAATTATTAAATATGAACTTTAGGAAAATCATTTTGGCAGCTTTGTGAAGAATGGACTGGAATGGAGAGAACCTTTAGGCAGGACACCAATTAGTTAGCTGTTGCAGAAGGCCAAGTAAGAAGTAATTAGGGTTTGAATAAGTATGGTGGTTGGGTGAGTCAAGGGAAGGGAGTGTATGCCAAAGATGTGGAAACAGAAACAGCAAGATTTGGCAGCTGAATGGATATATGGGGTGAGTGAAGGTGAGGGGCCCAGGAAGCCACCAAAGCTATGAACCTGGGAGACTGAAAGGATGGTGACGCCTCCAACAACAATAGAGAAATTTGGAAGAGGCATGGGTCAAGGGCAGGGTGATGACAATGAATTCTGTTTTGGACACGTTGAGTTTGAGATGCCTACAGAACATCTAGTTCAAAATATCCAATAGGCAGATGGTGACAAGGGGCTGGAGCTCAGAAGAAAAAGTAAGGCTGAATAGATAGATCTGGGACTCATCTGCATGGAGATGATAACTGAACTTAAGGGAGCTGATGCTGAGTGAAAAAGAAGGATAGAGTTTTTCTTTTTTTCTGAGAGTAACAGAGAGCTTGGCCTTTCCCACAATACTTTCTTTTTTTTTTTTTGTTTTTAAGGCAATTGGGGTTAAGTGACTTGCCCAGGGTCACACAGCTAGTAAGTGTCAAGTGTTTGGTCTGAGGGCAGATTTGAACTCAGGTCCTCCCAAATTCAGAGCCGCTACTGTATCCACTGTGCCACCTAGCTGCCCGAGTAAGAAGGATAGAGAGAAAAAGAAAAGAGGATCCAGGACAGAGATTGGGGCGAAAACTAGAGATAGGGAGAATGACATGGATGATGATTCAGCAAAGGGAACTGAGAAGAAGTGGTCATACAGGTAAGTGGAAAAGCAAGAGAGCAGAGTCATTAAAATAATAATTGCTAGCTAACTTTTACATTGTGTTTACTATGTGCCAGGCACTGTGCTAAACACTTTATAAATATCATCTCATTTGATCCTTACAATAACCTTGGCTATTATTACACCCATTTTACAGATGAGGAAACTGAGGCAAAGAGAAGTTGAGTGACTTTCCCAGGATCAGAGAGCTAACAGTTAAATGTCTGAGGTCACATCTGAACTCAGGTCTTCCTCACTCCAGGCTCAGCCTTCTGACTATGACGCCACCTAGTTGCTCAGAAACCCAGAGAGGAAAGAGTATCCAGAAGAAGAGTGTGGTTAACGTGTCAAATGCTCTAGGCAAGTCCTTAACCTTTCTAAGCCTCTGATGCCTCATCTGTAAGTTAGAAAGTTGGACTAGTTGACCTCTAAGGTCCTTTCCAGCTCTAAATCTACAATCCTAAGATCTTCCAACCTTAACAAGAAGAGAAGATGCAAAGAAATTCATGTAAAGGTAATAGAGGAGCTTTCTTTTTAAAAATTAAATGACATGAAAAGGAGAAGCTATTTAGAATATCAGCATACCATGTTATAGAAAAATGTATTCATTGCTCATCAACAGATATGTCAGAATGAAAAAAATAATGTAGAATCAGAGAATGTGAGACCAATCTAATTTTCTTCCCATTATACTTCTCCATCCTGGAAGTCAGGCTGTAATTTCAGAGGAAAGGGCGATGGAAGGCAAACTAAAATAGTTCCCAAACCTAAACTTAAGAGTGTGAATGACATCTATATCCTATGGCAACAGAACTGTGAATCTCACAGTGTGACTAGGACATCAGCCCCACTCCCTTTGCATCAGCCCCATCCATCTGTAAAATGAAGAACTTACGGGCATATGTCAAATAAGATTTAGTGGGTAGATTTACAATCTGGTCAATTCGTGAATTGACTCACTGGGTCTCAGTTTCGTCAGAGGAGGTCGGACTATATGACCTCTAAGGTAATTTTCAACTCTGAATCTTATGAACCTAACACCATACCTGTCAGACAGCTGGCACTCAATAAACATCTCTTGAATTAAATGAATCCTATGGTTTAACTAAAGGGGATGGAGGACCTGGTGCATGACATTCCCAGAACAGTATCCAGAACCTAAACAAAAGCTTGTCTCCTGGACTCAGAGTTCCATGTCAACATCCCATTATTTCCTTCTTAAGTTTCTCCCAAGAAAATTCTATATAAGTAAGAAACTTTTTAATTCTAAAATTGAGGATTCAGAAGTTGGTGTTTTAAGAAAATAGGATGTACATTTATAGTAAATTTCAAAATGTAGAACTGAAAGGGGTGTCCGTAGGGACACCTGTAAATGAAAGATTTTCTATAGGCTCTTCACCCCTTCCAGTTCTGTATCAAATGGAGACAAAGAGGTAGGAGAAGGAAATGGCCGAATGGCTGGGAAGGAGAAAATTAGAGAAATTAATCACTTAGTTGGATGATTACAGCAATAGTAAAAAAAGATATTATAAGTAGTGAGATAAATGATTACTATGGAGTTCACGTATACTAAGCAAGAGCAGCCTGTTGGAAAGGGGTGGACTTTTGCAACTGTCACTTTGGTGTTAGCTTTCACATTAGCCCAGAAAGTATTCTGAAGTTTTAAGGCATATTACACTTTACGTATGGGTGAACTTTTCCTGATTAGGGCTCTCTAAGGGGAATGATGTGCTCCAGCTTGCCTTAGACCATCAAATCTATGGGGCTGGCTCCAGAGCAAATAAAAATGATACTATGACAAACACTTTCGAGAAGCGCAGTGCAAATTGTGATAGCAGTACAGGAAGAATGCAAGGAACATACAATAGATGCAAATGCATAGAATGCGAGTGTCGGCAATGTAAATAAGTTCCTATTATTTAGTCAACCTATTTAATGAGTGTGTAACAAATATGGAATTCTTTACTAGGTGCAAAGGGCAGATATACGGAAATAATAAGCCCAGTTTCTGCCCTAGGGGAATCTAATCTGGAAGACAGCACAGGAAAACATAAAAGAAACACCACTGGAAACATTCAAACAAGTATAAAAATAAGCTGTAGTTATACATGGAAATATTGAGTGAATTATGTCAAAATGGATAGAAAATATGTGACAGAAAAGAGTGATGGCACAGAGATTGGACCCATGATTTTATTGATACAGAGAACTCCCACATGAAGAAATTCTTTCTACCAAAATTATTTCTACCAATGGAGGTCAGCAACTTCTCTGTAACTTAGGGTCTTACAGAATTCCCTAGAGCACTGAGAGGTTAAGTGATTTATCCAGGATCACACAGGGCTATGTTATCAGAGACAGAACCTGAACCCAGGTGCTCTTGGCTCTGATACAAGCTCTCCATCCACTCGGACATGATGCCTACCTTGCATTAAATCATATGAACCAAAAAATAGGTGAAAGTAAAATCTCATAGGACGATTTATTAGAATTGATGGGCTAGCTAGACCTTGAGGAAGAAATACAATCTTACCACAAAGTAACAAGACTCATTTGTTCATATTTATTTTAATACAAATATCCCAGAATTCATACATGTAAATGAGTCTTCTTGTTCAAATGAGTGTCACTGCAGGGGAACATATACTTAGCCCAATGTTATCACTGTTCAAAATGTTTTGGGAACTCATCTTTTTAAATTTATCAAGAGATTACAGAGGACTCTTGGAAGGACTCTTGGAAGTCCACCTCATGAAGTGAAGCCAAGATGTCAGAGTAAAGGCAGAGACGTGCCTGAGCTCTCCCTGAAACCCTTCCAAATCCTTTAAAAATGACTCTAAACAAATTCTAAAGCAGCAGAACCCACAAAAAGACAGAGTGAAATAAATTTCTAGCCCAAGACAACCTGGAAGGTCAACAGGAAAGGTCTGTTGTACCAGGGTGAGAGAGTAGTGCAGTCCAGCACAGATCTGGACCCAGCAAACTTGGAGCAGGCCTTGGGGTGACTGGATCATTGGCAGCAGTGGCAATTTCTAGACTTCTCAGCCCACACATGTCAAAGACAACTTAGAAGGTCAGCAGGAAAGGTCTGTTGGACCTGGGTAAGAGAGGAGCCCATTCCAGCGCAGGCAGCGCCAGCCTAACTGCGGCCTCAGCAAACCAGGAGCAGGCCTTGGGGGTGACTGAATTAGCAGTGGCAGTGGCTGGTTCCAGAGCTCTCAGCGCACAGACAGTAAGGGGGTTGAACAACTGGTCAGGAGATTACAGAGGTCTCTTTGTTAGCACTGAGGCAGGACTCTGTTGCTTTGCCCATATTCAGATCTGGGTTACAGTTCTGGGTGGCAGTCCCAGGGCAAGAAGGAGCACTAGCACAGCAAAGCTTGTAGCCACAGTAGAGGGGGAGACCCTCCTCACAGTTCCAGGGCAGAAAAGAGTTCTTGTGGTCACTCACAGACCACAGCACAGACCAGGAGAGTAATAAGCACCTCTGCTTAGATCAGACCACCTTGGAGGAACTGAAAACTTACAGGTCCCTAGAAATATCTCTGAAAACAGCTACACAAAATCCCTGAAACGGGACAGTGTACCCTCCGCCCGGGAAGCAGAGCCCTATCTTAACAAAGATTTAAAAAGTCAAGTAATTGACTGAGAAAATGAGCAAACAAAGGGAAAAAAAAAACTCTGACTATAGAAACTTACTTTGGTGATGAGGAAGTTCAAAACACACACTCAGAAAAAGACAACAAACTCAGAGCTCCTGCATCCAAAGCCTTCAAGAAACATATGAATTGGTCTCAGTCCATGGAAGAGCTCAAAAACAATTTTGAAAACCAAATAAGAGAGGTAGAGGAAAAATTGGGAAGAGAAACAAAAGTGATGTACAAAAATCATGAAAAAGAAATCAACAGGTAAAGGAGACACACACACACACACACAGAATGAAGAAAATAACACCTTAAAAAACAGACTAGGCCAAATGGTAAAAGAGCCAATGGAGAAGAATGAAAAAGCAGAACTGGACAAATGGAAAAAGAGGTCCAAAAGCTCACTGAAGAAAATAATTCCTTAAAAATCAGAATGGAGCAAATGGAAGCTAATGACTTTATGAGAAATCAAGAAATCATAAAACAAAACCAAAAGAATGAAAAAATAAAAGACAACACAAAGTATCTCACTGGAAAAACAACTGACCTGGAAAATAAATCTAGGAGAGATAATTTAAAAATTATTGGACTACCTGAAAGCCGTGATTAAAAAAAAAACCTACCCATCATCTTTTAAGAAATTATCAAGGAAAACTGCCTTGATATTCTAGAATTAGAGGGTAAAATAAAAATGGAAAGAATCCACTGATCAACTCCTGAACGAGATCCCAAAATGAAAACTGCCAAGAATATTGTAGCCAAATTCCAGAGTTCCCAGTTCAAGGAGAAAATATTGCAAGCCGCCACAAAGAAACAATTCAAATATCATGGAGCCATAATCAGGATAACACAAGATTTAGCAGCTTCTACATTAAAGGATTGAAGGGCTTATAATATTATATTCTGGAGGGCAAAGGAGCTAGGATTACAACCAAAAGTCCCCTACCCAGCCAAATTGAGTATAATCTCTGAGGGGGAAAGATGGATATTCAATGAGATAGAGGAATTTCAAGCATTCTTGAGAAAAAACCAGAGCTAAATAGAAAATTTGACTTTCAAATACAAGATTCAAGAGAAGCCAAAAAAAAAAAAAAAGGAAAGAGAAATCATAGGGGACTTATTAAAGTTAAACTGTTTATATTACTACATGAAAAGATGATATTTGTAACTCACAAGACCTTTCTCATTATTAGGGTAGTTTGAAAGAATATATATATATGTAGAGGGCACAGGTGTGAGTTGACTATGAAGGCATGATATCTACAAAGCAAAATTAAGGGGTGATAGAGAAATGTGCTGGGAGAAAGAGAAAGAGAGAAGTAGAATGGGGTAAATTATCTCACATAAAAGAGGCAAGAAAAAGCTTTTACAGTGGCAGAGGAATGGAGGGAGGTGAGGGGAAGGGCAGTGAGTGAACCTTACTCTCATCAGAATTGGCTCAAAGAGGGAATAACATACACACTCAGTTGGGTATAGAAACCTATCTTACCCTATAGGAAAGTAGAAGGGAAGGGGATAAGAGAAAGTGGGTGTGATAGAAGGGAGGGCAGATTGAAGGAGGGGATAGTCAGAAGCAAAACACTTTTGAGGAGGAACAGGGTGAAAGGAGAGAATAAAATAACAGGGAGGGGGAACAGGATGGAGGGAAATACAGTTAGTCTTTCACATGACTATTATGGAAGTGTTTTTCATGACTACACATGTATAACCTATATCAAATTGCTTCTCTTCTCAATGGGGGGGTAGGGAGGAAGGGAGAGAATTTGAAACTCAAAGTTTCAAAGATAAATGTTTTTACATGTAACTGGGGAAAGATAAAATACGAAAAAAAAGAGAAGTTCACCTCATTTTACACATGTAGAAACTGATACCCTGAGATGCTAAAGACCCACAAGTTGTAAATGGCAGAGCCAGGATCCACACTGGGGTTCTGAGACTCTGGATTTCGTGTTCTTTCTCCTCTGTCACTATTCAAGTCAGCTTTAGTGTCACTTGTTTTCCAACCAGCTTCTATTTTGAACCAAAAACGGTCTTTCCCAACTTGACCTTCCATTTTAATCACTGAACTTGATTCTAAGTGATTTTTGACTATTTCCAAAAATCTAGTCTGCTTTCAAAAGATGAGTATTTGCCACCACTCAGGGCCTTCAAAAGACTATAGCATGGAATCTGAAGGCTTCAAAAGAATTCTTGTTAGGTTCTTTTTTCATACAAACTAGCTGTTTTATGATCATTTTGCTTGCATAATTGGCTTGCTTTCAGAATATCCTCCCAAACCATGGATGGCTTAGGAAATTATAATTTGGTCCTCTGTTAGGCTGTTTCTTTTGAGCTGTGGAATTCATGTTTATCTTTAGCCCTCCTACTTCCCATCTGGTTTCACCTAATGATTTTCAATTATTAATCCCTTCTGAGTGAGAGAGGCTGGACTGGGAAACTAAGAGACCTACACAAGGGATTACTGAGCTCTATGGGAATTTGTTTCTATTGGTACATGAGGGCATGTACTGGACATGCCTAGAGTGAACTAGAACACCCTGGTATCCTCCTGATAACCATATGGAATGGGTGATGTTTCATTGTCTTCGATCGTCAGTGTGTACACATTAGAAACGAAGTGTGAATGACTGGCAGCTTCATCAACTCTGTGATGATGGTAAAACAATCTCTCTGTACCTCAGTTTCCACAACTTGGAAATGAGGAATGCCCTACCTGACTGCATAGGGCACTAAGGACAAAAGAAGTGATACCTGTAAAAAGATTTTGAATTCTTGGAATACAAATTTGAAGAGGAAACCATTCTGTTGTAAAGGAACCCATTCCACTTTTAGATAGCTCTAATTATTTGGAAGGTATTTGTTAATTTGTCTCTTTGCTACTTCAAAAGGTTGTTCATAGTTCTGTTTTTTGGGGCCAACAGAACAGGCCTAAGGCCCTTTCCATGTGACAACCCTTCAAATATTTGAACACAGCAGTCTTTACTCCCACCCCACCCAAAGTTTTCTCTAGACTAAAAATTCCCAATTACTTCAACTAGTCCTCAAATGGCATGACTGAAAGTACCTTCATCATCCTGGCTGATCTCTGTTCACTCCCCAATTCATCAGTGTTACTTTTAAAAATATGGCACTCAGTACTGAGTGTAATATTCCAAAGATGGTCTGACCAGGTCAAAGTATAACAGGACTATTATCTTACTAAATCTTTACATTATACTTCTTTCAATAGACTAAGATTGCATTATTTTTTTTGGCTACTATGGCACACTGTTGATTTATATTTAATTTGAAAGTCCACTTAAACCCCCAAATCTTTTACAGACCAATTTGCTATCACATCATGCTTTCCCCATCTTGGACTTTAACAGCTAATTTTTTTAATCCAGATGTGACTTTCCATTTATTTTCACTAAATTTTATATTATTAGATTTGGTCCAATGGTCAAGCATGTTCAGTTGTCTTTGGATCCCGAAATTTTCATCTAACATACTATCTTTCTCAGCTTTATGACACTGGTATGCCATTTTCCTTTATGTCATATATTAATAAAAATGTTAGGCCAAACACAGAGCCTTGGATACCTCTTTTCATGCTAACATCAAACCATTAATAACTACTCTTTGGGTCCACCCATTCAACCAATTTCAAATCATCTAGTACCATCAAACATTTAATCTCTAGAGCATTCCCCTGGTCACAAAGGTAACATAATACAGCAGGAAAAGCACTGGATTTGAAGGCAGAAGACCTGGGTTCAAAACTTGGCTTTGCTACTGACTATGTGACCTAAGGCAAGTCAATTACTCTTACTAGGATTCATCAGTTTCTCATCAGTGAAACGAGGGGGGTTGAACTAGATGGCCACTAAGGTCCTTTCCAGCTGTGAATCTACCAGTTTAGTAACCCTGTCACAGAAGGATTTAGGGTTAGGCTGGTATGGCCTGTTATTGATAAAGTCATGCTGGCTGATTCCTTGGGTTTGTCATTTCTTTTTTTTTTCTAAAGGTTTACCAATTATTTCTTTAATAATATTTTCTAGAATTTTTCTAGGAATTGAAGTTCAGCTCATGGATCTATAATTTGCAGACCCAGTTCATTCTCTCTCCCTCCCTCCCTCCCTTTCCCTTTCCCTCTCTCTCCCTCTCCCCCTACCCTTCTCCTTCTTCCTCTTCCTCCCTCTCCCTATCCCTCTGGACAATACTTGCCCTGTACTAAAAAACCTGTGTAATTTTTTTAAAAACCACAGACAGTGGTTCATTTATCAAATTTTCCAAGTCTTCCAGTACAATTATTAGGGATTAGACTGTCCTAACCTGATGACTTTAAATCATTAAAGGCTATGTGTTCTCTTATAATCTCCTATATTTCTAAGGGTTCAACTCCCTATTAACCACTTTGCTCTGCCTAAATACTATTCTCATTGGCAAAGAAAACAGAAGCAGAATAAGAGATGAATCATTCTTCTTTCTGCATATCTTCTGTTATCATTATCCCATTTACCCTAAGCATTGGTACTACCCCTTCTTTGATTCTTCTCTTTTCTTCCAACACATTTTAAACCTCCCCCCTTTTTTAGTTCTTAGAATTTCCTGTCAACCTTAATTCACAATGAGTTTTAATGCTCCTGACATCAGTCTTATAGGACCACTTCATGGTTTTATATTTATCCTCAACCTGCCCTTGCTTACATCTTCTGTATGTATTTTTTGTAATTATGGGCAGATGGGTGAGGTTTCTGAGCAGCAACAGCAGTCATTATTGACATTTCCCCCTTTTTTTTTCTCCTCAGAATTTTTTTTTATGTCTTGATGACTATATTGAAAACTTAAATATTAGAAAGAACTTTGGTACAGTGTAGAAGAAGTTGGAGTTAAGATCTGTGTTTGAATCCTTTCTCTGACAATTAACACAAATCACTTAACTTTTATAATTTAATTTCCTTGTCCACAAAATGGGAAAATCACCTGCGTTATTTTAAAGAGTGTGTTATATTTTTCTAAGAGTGAAGAAATATATGTCAGAGTTTTGTAAAACTTAAATATTAAAGCACAATATAACATCAGCTAACCTTAACTTGAAGTCAACCAAAACCTCTTTTTTTTCTGTAAACGAGTTGCTATCTAGCCATATCTCCCTCTTCCTGTATTTATATTATTGATTTTTTTAAAATATGAAAAGCAAGACTTTATATTTATCTCTATTAAATTTAAGAAGTGTCAGGAAGGCTCCTCAGATCAAACTCTTTTTTTCTACCTGCCTCTTTCTGCCTCCTAAAATTTGATCATTAAAGATGTACTACTTTGGTCCAAATAATATCTAGTATATACTAAAGAGCACATTACATACATTGTCTCGTGAGACGATGAAGTCCACTTAACCTACCTACATTTAGATTTTTAAAAACTGGCCACTCTATGGGGGCAGCTAGATGGCACAGTGGATAGAACACTGGCCCTGGAGTCAGGAGCACCTGAGTTCAAATCCGGCCTCAGACACATAACATGCACTAGCTGTGTGACCCTGGGCAAGTCACTTAACCCCACTGCCTAGCCAAAAAATAAATAAATAAATACATAAAAATTAGGAAAAAAATTGGTCACTCCAGTACAAGATGAAGGTGGCATGTCTAGATAGAAGTTGGTCTATAAAAGTTGTAGGTATTTAAGTAGATTTCATTACCTCATCTCACAATAACCCTGTGAAACAGGTATTATTGCTTCCATTTTACAGATAACCTGTAAGTAACCTGAAGCTTGGATATGTTAAGTCACTTACTCAGGGTCACAGAGTTGTTAGTGTTAGAGACTAGATCTGAATACACAAAAACATACCTTTTTGAACATATTTACATTTTGAGGTCACAACTTATTAAAAGCTTTCTACAGCTTAGAAAACTAAAGAAAAAAGGTAAATTTGAAGAGAAACTTGAACTCTAGCACTAATGGAGTGGTACCTAGCTAAAGCATCATGGAAGCATCAACTTGGCTTGGACAGACATCTGCACCGGCACTTTTTTTCTCTGACTCCTCATACTCACCAAGCAGTCTTTTGCTCTTACCTTGTTTTCCCAGGCTGGCCTTCTCACTGGGAAGACAGCCAGTACCGACTAGCTTATGTAGCTATCAGTCTGTTTGGTAGTTCCCAGGCTGTCTAGTTTTCCTATACAAGTCAGTCATTTGGAGCTTCAGGAGGCAATTTTCCCAAGGCCTGGTTGCTCTTAGAGATGGTAGTCACTGAAGTTCCACACTGGTACAGTGTAGGAAACTATAACCTGGAAGACTATGTCACCTTGAGGTTTTCCTTGACCACCAACATTATTCCTAATGACTACTGTGTCAATTAACGTGTCAGACTTGTTCCCAAGTGGCAACCAGCTATGAAGAGATTTTTCTAGTTTTATATTCATTCTATACATTTATCCCACAATTACAATGTGTAAGGCCCCCTAAGGAACAGAAATATAATTAAAATATAGTTCCTCCCCTCAAAAAAATTTTAAAATTTGGTAGAGGAAATTAATCATGTACACAAATAGCTACAGCATACTCCAGAATATGACAAGTACCATAAAAGAAGTCAGAACCAATTTTTATAGGAGAGATATGGAAAGGGTGATCATTTTCAGTTAGAAATACTGAGAAAGCCTCTATTAAAATGATGGCATTTCGATTGGGCCTTGGAGAATGGATTTCTTCTTTTCATGCTGACAAAATTCAGGACATTAGCAAGAGAAGATAGCAATGCTTTTTGCTTCTATTTCACCTCTTCAAAAAGTTTAAAAAAAAAGTGCAAAGCCAGAAGAAATAGAAAGAGGCCTTGGTGATTTTAATTGAGAAAAGCATCTTGAATGGAAATTGAGAAAGGAAAAACCCTTTTCTTAAACAGTGTAGGTTGCTCTTATTTTCTTACTACAGATGACAAATGATACCCAGCAGGCTAGAGCACCAACATACTATTCACATTTGTTCTAGATTGAGTATCTGCAGCAAGAGGCAGATAAAGATAAAGGTGGTAAGGAAAGGGCAACTCAGGAGGCTAGAAGAAAGACTCCAGGAACTCAGAAGGGGAAAGGAAAGCAGGGTAAGGGAAGGCATGAGGGACAGGTCTATTTGAGGATAGACAACATTTGGCAAAGGTCAATGTACAATGGAAATATGGAAAGGTCAGAGAATGGGAAGATGTGAAATTTTTAAAAATTATGTAGAAATAAGAAAAGTGTTTCCTAAGGTTTGTTCTTATGGAAGAAAGGAATATCCTTCTACTGTATCTGACACACCCTTGGCACTGATTAACCTCTAAAGTGGAAAAGGTTATTATAGTAATGCTTTGTCCATAGGTATCTGGAAACTTCATTATTAAAATCACAGTCGAGAACCAGGAAACAAGGGAGGAGGGGGGCGGTAGGAAACAACCCCTGAGCAACCTACATGCTAATAACAACTGGCATTTACTGGGTGCTTAAGGTTTACAAGGGGCAGCTAGGTGGTGCAGTGGATAGAGCACTGAGCCTGGAGTCAGAAAGACCAGAGTTCATATATGACCTAAGACATTTACTATCTGTGTGACCTTGGGCAAGTCACTTAACCCCTGCCTAAAACTGGAGAAGGAAATAGCAAGCTACTCCAGTATCCTTGCCAAGAAAACCCCACAGGGTCACGAAGAGTCGGACGTGACTGAATAGCAAATTAAGGTTTACAAAGCATATATACATACATATATACATATAAATATATACATATATATATTCTTTTGATCATGGCAATAATCATGAGAGGTCCTGAAGTATCATTATCCCCATTTTATAGATGAGGAAAGGAGCAGCTAGGTGGTACAGTGGATAGAGCACCTAGCCTGAGTTCAAATTCAGCTTCAAACCCTTACTAGCTGTGTGACCCTAGGCAAGTCACTTAACCCTATTTGCTTCTTGTTTCCTCATTTGTAAAATGAACTGGGGAAAGAAATGGCAAAACACTCCAGTATCTTTGCCAAGAAAATCCCAAACAGGGTCATGAAGGGTTGGACATGACTAAAACAACTGAACAACAACACAGATGAGAAAATTAAGGCTTAGAGACAGGAAACGATTGGCCCAGCGTCATATTACTAACAAAGGGTAGAAATGGATGTCTCTTAAACCCAAGGCCAGATCTCTCTACTATTCCAAACTTTCGCTAAAAATAGATGGTACAAAGTTTCTCTAAAACTCAAATCGTTTCCTAATAGGAAAGACCCTCAGAACCTCACTCACAGCCACTTATTTTGTATACAGTTCTAATAAGCTTGATAATTAAGGCTACAGAGCTGGGGGTGTTCTAATTCAGTTTACTTATCTGTAACATAGGGACAATGACCCTTGTATTCACAGGATGAATGCAGGATCAATTTAGATAATTCATATAAAGTGCTTACCAAGTCTTAAAGTGCTATACAAATAATATCCATCGTTATAACTTCATTTCCAAGCCCATAGAAGATTAGAAGCAGCCAATTAAAAGGTGAAAAAGAAACCACGACAGCAGAGGCGTCAAACCTAAGCTCACTGTGTGCTGCCTACGACACTCCTGAGTACGGCCAGAACCAGATTAAACTGTAATTGGAAAAATACCATAAAATGTAAATAATGTTCATTTGTGATTTTCTAAGTCAATACGTGGCCCATGGGGATCCTTATGCATGGTTTAGTGCCCCGTTTTTATTTGTGTTTGACACCAGAGTGCTGCGGCATACGTTTCCATCAACTGAAAATGGCAGTTGACAGCCTGGCATCAAGTGAGAAAGCAAAACAAAAAAGCTATAAAAATGGCCTGAAGAACTCAAAAATCGTAACATTCTGGGCCCATTTTGTGCAGGGACAAAGAGATCTATGCTGAAGTTATCACTGTTACAATAGACAGTTCAATAATTAACTCTCCTTGCAGTGACTCTGAGTAATCAAGAAAAGATTAAATTATGTTCACTATACTCTGGAATAAGGGTGAGCTATTAGCAAAGAATACCATCTCTGCTTATGAATGTTTAACTGATGGAAATTCATCACCATGGTAGGAGGCAAAAAGATCCCCACAACCACCTCATCCAGGAGACAACAGGTCTGCTTGCCAAGTGGAAAGGCATAACAGTCAAGAGCAAAGCTAGTTTAAAATAACTCAGTTACAAAACCTTATAGGAAAGAATGGTGAGCAGTATCACCGAAACAAAGCAAAAAGTAGGAAGAAGCAAATGCAAGGGAAAAATAAGTCTTTGGAAAGCTTTGCATGAAATTCAAATAAGTCAAATTATCCCAAGAGATAGAACTTGAATGAACAAATGAAAAAAGTAACATCTGTCAGCATTTCTATAACAAATTATTCTCTTTGGATCCTATAATCAAATATCTAGGGCTGGAGGAGATCTTAAGAAGTCATCTGTTCCAATAGCCTAATTTAGCAGATGAGAGAACAAAGGAGAGATAGAGACACTGAGAGAAAGGAAGAGAGAGAGAGAAAGAGAGAGAGAGAGACAGACAGACAGACAGAGACAGAGAGACTGAGTGATCTGCCAAGATTCAATGAGATACTAAGGCACAATACTAGGATTCAACCCCAAGCCTCTGAATTCATTTTCACATTTCTTCCATGATACCATGTTCTTCATTAGTCACAATGGAACCATATCTCATTCCCCAAAGATGGTTAGATTATATCAATCGTATAAGTAAGAAATCTGCACTAGAAGTGATATGCTATTGAGGTAGTCAAAGGGATTGATCCTTATGATATATGAAAGAAGAGAAGATAAGAAACAATTGGAGAAAATTATGAACTAAAACACATAGATATATTATTGTAAAAAAAAGAAAAAAAGGCAATTTAAGGTTCATCAATAACTACTGAATTGTGAGCCTCTCATCTCCATATTATTTTCATGAGCTCAATCTACACATCTATCAGAGATATATGCTTGATGAAAATACGAGGATCAGTTAGGTTTTCATAAACAAAAACCACATCTTCACACTCATAAAACTGACTAAAAGTTTCAAAGAATCTAAGATATCTTATTGTGCCAACATCTAAGACTGTGTGTGATTGTTGATTATTAAAAAAAAAAAAGCCAAGGCATTTGATTTGATAAGACAAAAATGCAGTTGCTTTAGAGGCTATCTTCAAACACAATGTTTCCCATACATATAGCTTTTTTTCCATACATCTATCTTAAAGTCAGATAAGATTGCTTAAAAGATGTAGGAACAGAGATAATGCTGTTCAACAACCCTGTGATGACAAGTATCAAGTGAAGCATAAAACAGGGGATTCATACTTGCCAAAAGTGTTTGCCACTGGCATGGAAATGTCCTGTATAGCGTGCAAATGGAAAAGGGATTCCTTATAGCTGGTGAAGCATTCCAGTTGCTTCTATTTGTGGATGACATTGTGCTCATGACATCCAGTCCCAGGATACCCTAGAACCTCCGGAATGAGATCCACACCTGTTCAAAAGTGTTTATCTAACAATCCACAAAGGAAAAAAAAAAACAACTAAGAGGATAAAGAATGCCCTTTGTCCAATCTATGACATGTAGGTGGATGGACAGACCATTGATCTGATACATAAATGCATATATTTGGACACTGTAGATAGAAAAAGACCCAAACTCAAGACTGAATGGGAGGAAAAGAGAGGATAGGAGTGCTTTTGGAAAACTGCAGTGCTTGCAACTATTCCAAAGTGATTCCTGAAAGAAAAAGCCAACTTTTTAGTCTTGCGTCGATGCTATATGATATAAACCATGGAATCCCACAGTCTCAAAAGAATTAAAATTGTGTGGTTCCAAAAACACAATGAGGACATGCATGGTTGAATGCAGCCTATTATCACCAATGATTCACACACAAAAAGTAGTATAAAAGATATGATGCAGAACATGAATGACTAGAAAAATAGTTGGTCTGGTCAAATGCCAAGTATGAGTGATAACAGACAGAAAGCTTGAAAAACATACTAGTACCCATATCAGTCAATCAGTTAGTCAGTCAACAGGCAACTACGATGTACCAGGCTATGCTAAGCAGTGGGGATAAAGAAAGGTAAAAACAGTCTCTTATCTCAAGGAGTACACCTTCTCACAGGAAAGAGAACATATCAATAACTCGGTACATACAAATAATATACAGAGTAGATGGAAGGTGACCTTAGAGGGGAGACATCAGCAGCTGAAGGGGAACAGGGTAGGAAAAGGAAAAAACCTGCTAAGAGGTAAAGGTGAGGAGGAAGAACATTACAGGTCGGGGGGACAGCTAGTGTGCAAAGGCGTAGAGATGAGAGACAGAGAGCGAGAGTGTGTCGACACAGGTGCAAAGAATAGCCAAGTAGGCCAGTGTAGCTAGCCATCATTTCTAAAATAATGACCTGCTCTGAAATCTTTTTCACATGATTCTTTTCGAAGGCCTAATTAGTTTCTAAAGGGAGAGGTCTGATCAGCCCAGGAAAGACTCTTCCCTGAAATTAATTAAGGTAACAATCACACTAAGAGGAAGAACTTCGTTTAATTTAATTAATATAAGTCCTTCTTGAGTTCACATTTGACCGGCTTGAAGAGAATCCTTAAAAGAAATGGTTAAGAGGCATTGAGTGGTTTTAAGGAAAGGATTATCCAAGGTAAGTTGCTATTGTTCTGTTTGATGAATCAAAATTGTGACCTAAACTTTGTCCTCCAGTTTAATCTTTACTGTGGAATTTTGTCTTTGTTCTTAGACCTGATAAACTGTAATTAGAAAATGGCTTAGGGAAGAGAGATTTTTCAAAGCATGGATCCCAGTGTCTTTGGAGTTGTCTCTCTCTAAGCAGAGAGGCTTAGAATTCCAATAATTGAATTAACAAATCTGTACCTGGCAGGCTAACTCCAAAAATACAGATTACTGAGTATTTCTTCCATAATGAGAAGGCATGTGTGGATATGGTCTGCATTATCCCCATTGATGGGCTCATGAAACTATTTAAATATGACAATAGCAACAATAATAATAACAGCTGACATGTTGCGTTAAATTTTACAAAGTACTTTGCATACATTCTCTCATTTGATCTTTACTCCAATTCTGTGAGGCAGATGCTACTATCATATCCATTTTATAGACGAGGAAACTAAAGCTGAGATGTTAAGTACCTTAAATGTCAATGGATTTGAGCCCAGGTCTTCCTGATTCCACGTCTGTTGCTCTACCTACCATACTGACTTCCACAAAAATGGTTGAAATAAAAACAAAGTTTTGATTGTTTAAAGTGAGAAACTCTTCAGTTACCTGGAAAACCCAGCAATTTATAATAAGTTATTCCTCAGGGGCCCTGGATAGCCACCAATCTCCTATGCAACAACTTGGGCATTCAGTTGATTTCTAGGCACTGCAGAGCAGTACTGCATTGTATTTTTTAAAATAAGCAAATCATTTTGAAATAGATGCCTTGTGGGAGGCTAACCTGATGAACAGAGCAGGCTTTCTGATGCCATCTAAAATCTGGGGGGAAAGCACCTCCATCATTTTATGATGTCACTGAAGGCATTCCAGTCAGTCTGGCAGTTTTCAACGGGGCCCCATTACCTGTCAATTTCAAATTTCATGAGCCTTTATGGGATTTCTGCACTCTGGGGAGTCACAGTCATAAGTCTGAAGGAAAAAAAAACTGGAATGTTATGGAACTTGACTTTAATAAGTAAAGCTTATCTGTATAGATGACTAGTATAACAACATGTCAACGGTTGTATACATTCTTAAATTTCCACGTAAGAGTGCTTATTGCAGGGGAAGGGAGAAGCCTATAAATTATTTAGCTTGGCAAAACTTGATAGGCGTCCAAATTCATTTTGGATATCTTTGCCAGCTTGTAGGCAGTTCCTACACGTGCAATAACTTTAAATGTTGAACCACTAAACCCCAAAGGAAGATAGCATCTGTGACCCCATTAATCTCTAATCATTTCTGAAATGCAAATTAATTATTTCATATGAATGGGGTACCATTTACAGTTATATGAAGCACATATATTTCCTATAGCATGGTTTGAGGGCTTCTTTTCCAATCACGTTTCATAAATGAGTGTTAGAATCTCATAAAAAATGATTGCATTAGGGCACTAGTGCAGTATGACTTGAAGTAAACATATTATGTTTCCATGTTCACCACATGGAAAGAGAAACCATTCAAATGCAGTTCCAAGACAAATAAAAAGCAATAACTCATAAAAACTGGGCTCTGGGCCAGTCTAGACTGGTAATGGTAAGCCATTTTAGAAAAGAGAGTTTAACAGCTCATAATCCCCTCCCCCCAACAAATGGTCTAGGGTGCTAGGATTATATGACTAACCTCTCTAAGGTTTTTTCAATTAAAAATTTAAAGCTGAGGAAACGACTTGAATAGTTCCTGGAAAATCCCGTGTAATATCGGTTGACGGATATCTGGATTGACAAGAGGTTAAACTAGTCATATAAGAGGCTCTTCAATCTCAATTTCCTATAGCATAAAATTGCCAGGGCCCCAAGAGCATCCTGCTCCTTCTTTATTAACAGCTCTGACACATCTGAGCTTCCATTTTAAGGATGACCAATAGATTTGACTTAATTTTCAACACTATAAACCCCAAACTATTCACAGCAACCAAGAACACCAGAGCTGGGCAGGACCATTCCTCTAATGCCCAAAACCTGCCCTTTCTTTTACTGGAGAAGGCCTGGGTTTCCCTCTCAAGTAGTCACGGATCCTCAAAACACAGACAACCTTTGGCTTCTTGTCTGGACTTGGACTGTCCAGGAAATGTAATCCCTTGTACCTATTTCTGATCCGTCACTGGAGACACATCGGGGTCAGGTCAGAGAATAACCTTTTCCTGAACAGAGGTCAGGGTTACAGTGAAGCAAACAAATAAAACAAATAAAGAAAACGAGATGTTCAGAGCTTAGGTTACAGGTAACTAGAGTCACCTCCCCAGGGATGCTATGTTGTCTCGGGCATATAAATCACCTCATTTTTTTCTTTCTCCACATTTTTAAAATTTGCACCACAGCTGACTCCCTCCCCTAAAAGACCTGTGAGGAATTGACGGTTTATTTTCTTTTGACAGGACTTCCCATTTGTCTGACCCAGCATCAGTGAGTTTACAGATAATTGGTGGTGGGCTATTCACTCCTTTTGCCAAAAATTCTTTATTAATATATTTTGTTTTTATATCACAAACATTTACAGATTACTCGACTTCATGAAGTCACTCAAAAGTAGGACCCATAAATCCTAGAATTAGGAAACTAGGTCTCTTTACTGAACAACACCAACTCTTGACTTCAGTAAATACTTATTTGCCTACCATTGGCAATGTAATGTTCTAAACACTGGAGATATGTGGACGACAATGACAATGCCAATGAAGAAGGAGGAGGAGGAGGAAGAGGAGGAGGAAGAAGAGGAAGAAGAAGAAATCTTGCCCTCAAGGATCTTACAATCTAGTGGGGCAGGAGGAAGGATGCTGTTGTTGTTGTTGTTCAGTCATTTTTCAGTGGTGCTCGACTCTTCTTGACCCCATTTGAGGTTTTCTTGGCAAAGATACTGGAGTGGTTTGCCATTTCCTTCTCTAGCTCATTTTACAGAAGAGGAAACTGAGGTAACTAGGGTTAAGTGACTTGCCCGGGGTCACACAGCTAGTAAGTGTCTGAAATTGGATTTGTACTTAGGAATATGAATCTTCCTGATTCCAGGTTCAGCACTCTATCCCTGCCTAGGAAGGGTGATACAGAAGAAAAATAAATTACTAAAACTAAATTAATATAGGGGATAAAATAACATAGGGAAAGTTCAAACAGAGTAGAGACATGCCAGAATAACCTAGAGTAGTTGCAGGGCCAGGAGCTGAGGCGGGAAAGAAATTAGAGAAAGTGTCATGAGGGTGGTAGAATTTGAGCTTAGTTTGAATAAAGACGATTTCTTAGGCAGAGATGTTGGGGGCGGGGTGTACAGCATACAGCGGAGTGGGGAGACCATTCTCCGCATGAAGGTGATTGGTGTGCAATAAGCTTGGAAAGATGGGTTGGAGACAACTTGTGCAAGGCCTTGAATGATTTCCTTAAGAGTTTGTAAGTACTGGGGAGCCTCTGATAGATATCTGAGTAGGAGAATGACACAATCAAACCTGTGCATTAGACTTTAAGAGAAGCGCTCATTACACTAAAGCATGGCTTAGTGGAAAAGACGCTGGACTTGGAATCAGAAAGACATGGGTTCAAATCCTATCTCTGATACTTATTAGCTGTGTGACAACCATGAGCAAGTTACTTACCAATATGTGCCTCAGTTTACTCACCTCTAAAATGAGTGGGTGGTACTTGATGTCCTCTAAGGTCCCTTCCAGTTATAAAGACCCTTTCATATTCCAATACTTCTTATTTTCATTATAATATAATTAGGCTTTAAACATACTTCCCCTCTCTGAGTTGGGAGAGAGGTCCTAGTCATTAAGACCCACAGAGAATTATTATACTATACCTTTTTAATGTAAGGTATTTTACATGACTTAAGCATAGGTATTTTTATACACAGATGTCATCTTCTGTGACAGGGAAACAGTGTTTCAAGTTGATAGAAAGGTCATAATATCCCTATCCTATTGGATGCCATTGCTAAATAAACTCTATTTTTAATTAAGTAGATTTTAAGAGGCTTTGTCTGGAAGAAGCATGCAATTAAGTAAAGTTAAGCAAGTTAAGTAAGAAAAGTGGATGTAGTACTGGGGGAAAAAAGACAGCGAGACATCTGTATCTACAGCTAAGAAACTCATCAAGGCACTTATTTGGAAGAGCAGGTACAAGCCCATTTGGAGCAGCCTAGGACTCCCCGATCCGGCCCAATTACTTATGGGATGCGGACTGCATTAGAAATTTGAAAAAGCAGAAATCTGGAGATTTGCTGCGGTCTGATGCTGCATTGGACTCAGTTCTGACAGTACTTCGGGAGAAGGTTTATACTCCACATTTTCATCCTCTTTATGTTCAATTAGCAGAGGGGAGAGAGAGAGTACCAGGACCAGTCCAGAATCTCAAGCATTTCTATGAACCCTGTCACTGACTAGCTTACCTTATCAATTGACACCAAGCGAGCCAAAGGCAATTTTAGTGAAAAGAAGTAGACAAAAAAGTCTCCTTTATAAAAGTCCTGCAAGTATTTCTGGACACCAGAAATATGTGAAGGCTCTATCGTGTTTTTAAGCTTAAGGAACTCCCTCTACCTAGGAAGGTCATAACTACCTATGATGTAGAAGACAAGTCCCAAGGAGCTCTGCGAGGCATACAGGGGTTAAGTGACTTGTCCAGGGTGACGCAGCTAGTATTGCCAGAGGTGGAGTTGAACCCAGGCATCCTGCCTCCAAGTACAGCAATCTGTTTCTTTATTCCCTACATTATAGTGTCTATAAAATTGCTTCCTACAGCTCTCAGATACAAAAGCACAGAATTCAGAGTTGGAAAGCACAACAGAGGCCACTTGGTTCAGTCCATACCTGAACAAAAATGCCCTCAACCAAGTATCTGACAAGTGCCTGAAGCGCTGTGATAAGTACCTCACCCATTCCACTTTAGGAAAGTTCCTATTATTAGAGAGTCTTTTCTTAGATCAAACCTAAATTTGTTTCTGAAGCTTCTACCCATTACTCCTAATTCTGCGCCCTGAGGCTCAGCAGAACAAGACTAATCCTTCCAAACAGCTATCACAAACTTCCCTCCCCCACACTCCAAGTCTTCTCTTTATTAGGCTAAACCATGCCTATGTCTCTCAACCCATCCTCATACGACATGAATCATCCTCTGGATGCTTTCCAGCTTGTCAATACCCTTCCCAAAATATGGCGCTCAGAACTGAATACAGTACTCTAGTTGTGAGTCTGACTACAACATTATGGAGTTATTATTTCCTGAGTCCCAGAGGCTATGTCTCTCATGAAGCGCATGATTGCATTAGCTTTTCTGGCTGCCACATCACACACTACTGATCCACCTGGGACAACAGACTAGAACTCATTAAGGGCAGCTCTGTGCTGAATTATTAGTTCCCCTTTTATCTTGGGTATCAACAACGTATTAGACATTTTCGTCCTGTTCCTTCCAGGCCAGGGATAATTTTCCTTGCCAATCAATCAATAAACATTTATTAAGTATAAACTATGTGCCAAGCACTGTGCAAAGGGATGCAAAAAAGAGGCAAAACCGTCCCTACCCTCAACGAGCTTACAATCTAATGGGGGAACAACATGTAAACAAATATATGCAAAGCAAACTACAAACAGAATAAATAGGAGATAATTAGCAGAGAGAAGGCACTGGAATTAAGAGAGGTTGGGGAAGGCTTCCTGTAGAATGTGGGATTTTAGTGGGAAGTCAGTAGTTGAAGAGGAGGAGGTAGAATGTTCGAGGTATGGGGGACAGCCAGAGAGAATGACCAGAGCCAAGCGATGGAGTATTTTGTTCATCAGAAGTAAAGTAAGAGTTGAGTAGTTCTGCCTTCTCTCTGTTGTTCATTACCATCATCCCATTCATGAGTGGGAGACATTTATGGTATGATGAAAAAGAGTGCTCAATCTGGAGTCAGAGAACCTGGGTTCAAATTCTGACTATGCCACTTACTGTGTGCCTTTGGGCAAGTCACCCAACTTTTATGGGTCTCAGTTTCCTCAGCTGTAAAAATAAGATGATCTTGAAGGTTCCTTCCATGACTAACTCTATGACCTCGTCTCTTCTTTGTTCTTCCTATTACTCTTTATATAACTTCAAAAATCTTTTGTTTTTGGTGAGCTTTCCTTACCAGAATCAGCTCATTTTAGGCTTCAGTAATTCTTATATTCTTCTTATAGAATCATGCCACATCTTTTTTATTAATTCTCCATTACCTGCCCTTGCTTCCACCTTCTGAACATGCCTTTTTAAATTAAAAAGTTCACTGATTAGTAACCTGTGCATCTAGACTGTTTTGTTTTTTTTTTTAAACTCTCCTTTGCCTTCTCACCAGAACTATTTCTTTGCATCTCCGGAATTTCATTCTTAAAACCTTCCCATCTCTCTTGGTCTGATTCCTCTTACAGGTATGAAGGCCAAATGACTCAATCCGTCCTTTTTCTGAAAGTCTCATACAGACAATATACTGATGCGAGGCAGCTATTTCACTTTTAACACAAGAGAATACAAAATGTTAACCACCTCTCTAAGTGCAAAAATAGATTCTAGATCTGGGAAGGACCTCAAAAAATCTTCTGGGTTAGTCCTCTGCTTTCAGACATGGAAAATATATTAATACTGTCATATTACAGATGAGCTCTAGAAGTGCCCAAGTATCATGTAGCTTAGCACATAGTAGGCACTTAATAAATGTGTATTGAATTGAATGACTAATTTATTTCAATATAAATTCTGTTGACAATGAAAAATACAGAATATATGGGAGGACAGTTTTGAGTTTTAAAAACAAAAATGTTCAAGTTAGAGATGTACATGCCTACCCCCAACAACATATAAACTTGAACTTTTTTGTTGCCGTTGAGTCATTTTTCAATTGTGTCTGCCTCTTTGTGATCCCCTTTGGTGTTTTCTTGGCAAAGATCTTGGAGAGATTTGCCATTTCCTTCTCCAGCTCATTTTACAGATGAGGAAACTGAGGCAAAGTGACTCGCCCAGGGTCACACACCTAGTAAAGCTGCGATCTGCATCAGTTCAAGGACTACCCACACAGTGAAGTTATGAATATATGAGACATTGAAGTATGTAACATTTAGAATACCAGCACAATTACAAAAAATGTTATCATGAATGTCAGAGGTACACACGTAACTATTTTGGAAAAGTCTCATTAATGGTCTTTCATTCAACAGATGAAAAATAACCGTATGCCCTATGAAGGAACCAAGGAATCATACAAGTAAGAGAACAACAAAAATGCTTCAACAACAAACAACACAACATGGCACCAGATAACTATAAATACCACAGACTATATTTTAAAATGACTTTGGAGATAGTGTAGATACAAAATTCCATTCAGGGTAAAAATAACTTAAAACACTCAGAACTGAAATTTTCATTAGAAAATTAACATTTTCTAGCTGGGTCCTTTGAACCACGCTTATGATCCCGCATGATACGAACACCTTAGCGTAAATGGCCATTTATGTTGTTTTCATAATGTTTTAAAGGCAGAGTCCACAATCACATCAGATCTAAGACGTAATCTAAGCTAAAGTACATTAAAAATATATATGACCACCCAACAACTAAATATTTTAGACTGTAAGACTGTGAGTAAACTATTATTTGGGGGAAAGGAGTAGAAGTAATCTAAATGGGAGGGATTCAAACTTTTAACTGTTAACTTGCCATGGAATACAACAGAATTACAGAAATATTAATCACATCATAAGAATTCTAAACTTTTCTTCAAAAATTTTTAAATTGGAAAAAACAATACAATCCTAGGAGCACAGGCCTAGAACTGAAGCAAACCTCAAAGGCCATCTAGCTCATAGCCCTCATTTTACAGACATGGAAACTGAGCCCAAGGAGGCTCATGGTCTGCAAAGAACTAGGTTTCTTTATTTCCAACAGATGCTAAATATAGTTCAATCAGCCTCCAACAGGCTGACTTTAGTCATGTGCTTAAAAAAGGCAAAACAAAACTATAACATCTTGCAAAAGAACAGACCTATTTATAAAGTAGATCACACTGAGGGAAATGTAGCAGTATGTTGTCAGGTAGATATTATAATCTCTTTCATTTCTGGTATTATTGGCAGCAGCTATACTTCTTGACCAGTATGATATAATCTCCAAAAGTTATTCTAGGGGTCATCTCACCAAGAGATTTTTTCTAATCACGAAACTACTTAAAAAGTAGCCCTATAAAAAAATAAAAATTTTTAATTAAGCAAGGATTATATATTTGAACCTCAGTACCACAATAGCTAAACACATCAAGGAAAATTCATCCTCATATCCGTTTCAAAAAAGTTCTATACGTAAATGAAAAATTAAATCCTCTCCTGATAATAGTGTCTCTCTTGAAAGAAAGGAAAAAGGAAAAAAGAGCGGCTTCGTTGTAGCTTACCCTTTTCTCTGACACCCCATCCTCTCCTGTAGACTCTTTCCAATCATGTGTATCTTTCAGGGCGGGCATGTGTTTTTTGTATGCTGGCTCTCTGTTTAAAGTGGTGTATCCTATGTGCTCATAAATTGGATTTATCGTCATCTTGGCAATATATTCTGCTGCCTTGGTTTCAATATAGAGAGTAATCAATCCATCAGTCACCAGATCGTGGATGGACTCAAAACGTTTCTCCCCAACAAAGTGTTTTCCATCGTAGTAGAGCCTGAAGTTTCTGGTTTGACTTCCAAATCTGCCTCAATGAAAGGGGAAAGACGATTTTTAAGAAAAATAACCAAGTGAAGTCTCCCTGAAAGAATTAAAAAAAAAAACAACTATGGATTTTGGTGGCTTTCTCTTCTTAGTTTGCTTAAATAAACTGTGGCTAATCTCTGTGTATGGTCTGGGGAAAAAAAAAGGAATATAAAATTGAACTTCTAAACATAAATGAGAAGACTAGCAACAACTATGGAGAGGACAGCCAAATGCATGCCTACCCTAGAAGGAATGATTTGTTCTCCTTTACCCTTTTTAGTCACTTTATCATGCCTGCCTGTGGAAAAACTAGAGAGGGGACCAGAGAAGGGGGGAGGAGGAGGAGGACCTTTGCACTCTATTGGGGTTTCTCTTTATAGGCCTGTATCTCTATATTCAATTGCTTAGTTCCCTGGGATGAGAACCTCTTGAAACAGAGCTTCCCGCCCCACCTTGTCACTGATCAATAATGAAAATGGTTGCTTGTGTCAGACCCCTGCAGCTCTTCCTTCCTGCAGGGACATCCCATTCAGGGGGCAGTCGAGCTCGAAAACCAACAATAACACTGAAGTCAAACTCTTGCCAGACACCGAGCCATGTGGGATTGAATAATGGCACAAGGACATGCATTTCCTGCTTCTGTCCAGAGGCCAAAGACTAATTCTTTAGCTTGGTAGAGAAAGCTTTCTGTGCTTTGCTTGTTAAATGTTAAGTAAATCTTTGTGATACATAGGATCTAGAAGCCACGAGCTGCTTGAATTTTAGTCATTTTGGACTCTAGGAAGGAGTCTCCTTTTGAGGGCCTTCTTGAAGTACAAGGATGAGATGTTTTACCTTTAGGGGAACTCTCCTATTTACTTTCTTCAGCAAAACTCACAAATGGATCCAAGTGAATGTAAGTCTACCCCCAATCCTTGTGCAAAAAGGATGGAAGTAGGGAATGGCCATTTCAGAAGATTTCAATGCCATTCCAGGGACTCAAGCTAGGCATTCCACTCTCAAGAGTGCCACCTTGTTGGATTCCTTTAAAAAATGAACTAACCAGAAAAAAGTTTCATTTTAATACTGGGAGGTGTGTGTGTACCATATGTTACAAATACATGGGACACAGATGATGAACCAAATATAACGGCTTTTTAAGGAAACAGCATAAATAGATAAGAACACAAACTTATTCTAACAATCAACACTATTCTGGTAGAGGCTATGTACCAAAAGGGCAGCAATTAAAAATTTCTGAAAGGCTTAGATTTTTTAATGTACCCAAAACAAAGGTGTCATGCTAATAGCTATTGAAAATGAAATCCTGTTCACACAAAAGCAAAGGCAGCCAAGATTATGAAAATAGTTTTTATAATTCTTTAGGTACTTTTAAATTTTATTTTGCAAGTTAATAACAATTTAATCAAGAACTTAAAATGACTGATCGTGTGCAGATTTCTGAAACATCATTTGTTTCCTTATGTTTGGTCCTTAAAAATAGAATCAAACTTCAATTACTCACAATGTAATTATCCAAAATTACAATCTTGAGCCACCATACCTCCCCCAGTCCTCAGAATGGTTCTTCCATCATCTAAAGAAGGTTCAGGCATGTTCTTCTAATATCAAGTTTAAGGTAAGACTAAGAAATATAAGAACGTAGACCAGCCATTGCTGCTAAAAAGAAAAAAAAAGCAAATGAAAAGAAAAATGGATTGCAAAAACAAAGAGAAGAGTTTCTAGATTCTATTGCTTCCCTTCACAAGCATGACATTATTCTGAAAGCCCTTGGTAAGTCTTGGAGTACTTGTATGAATGTGAGGTATCATCATTATAATAAGACGTAGTTAATAAAAACTGTCTGAGATTCTTTGTAGAAAGAAGATGGGACTAGAAGCTAGAAAATCTGCATTTATGTTACCATTCTGTAACTTACTAACTAGTCACTGTGGTCATGTCATTTAACCAATCAGTTTCCTCTTCTGTAAAATGGTAATGATAACAATACCTACTCTGTCCATCTTACAGGGCTGTGTGAGGCTCAAATAAAACCAAATAGAGGAAAGTGCTTTGAAAGTTATAAAGTGTGTACGGTATTATGATCACTTAAGTGACTCTGTGAAAGTATTTTATCACTTTTGAATTATGTTGCTATCAGGTAATGGAACACCCTCATGAATTAAATGTGGATAAAAATATGAAGTAACTTTGAAAACTAGAAAATTAAAAAACAGAAAGCCTTTAGATAAAAGACCATCATTAGTTAGGCCTCTGGGCAAAAACCAAAAGTATTGGTACCACTAAGTCCTTTTATATTCTGAATATGTTCTGGAGCATTTTAGCACATGAATTCACACATATGCATGCATATATGCATATTTACACACATATATACATACATATATATATATGGATAAGTACTAGAGCTGTGATTTCACCAGTATAAGAACTTCTAAGTGAGAAAATTCCCTCTAACAGTGTAGGTCACTTGTGTGTGTGTGGTTGTGTGTGGTTTGTCTTTTGTTCTTGAAGAGGACCATGACATCAGGGAGATGATGACATGACTTGCATTTGACTTTGATTTGACTGAAGGAAGGCTGTGCAAAGTCACCAGCCTCATCTTCTCCTCCAGAGCCATCTGAATCCAGTGGCCATCAGGATGACTGTAGATGGCCTAGGATGCAGTGGGAGGTAAAATTACTTAGGCAGAGTCATACAAGCAGTATATCACCACCCGCACACAAACATACCCACATATTTTGTCTCTCTCTCTCTCTGTCTCTCTCTCTCTCTCTCTCTCCTCTCTCATGTATACATTTGTGCAGATGAGTAAATTTATAACATTAATTTAAACTTCTTGCTAATCACACCTGCTTTTAATATAAATCTCTTCTAAAATTGTTTAATTTGCACATCTGAAGAACTAGGTATTTATCGATATTCCCTGAATACTCTACAAGTACATAGCTTGCGACTCTAGGCTAAACTTTGATGGATTTATGATTTCAACTAGGTAGCTAATAACCATACTGATGCATATTACAATCCCTCCATGCTTTCTAATCCCATGTCATTCTTTCCACCTATTTTCCATTCAAGATCTAGCCAATAAAATGGCAGCCTTCATCTGGTTTAAACTTTCAGTATCAAAGCAACCTGGGATTTCCATTTATTATCCTTCACTCTTGCTACAGGACTGGCTTCCTTGGTGAAATCTTTGATGAAGCTTCTCACATGCCATCTTTCCACTCTTTGGATCACCCGCAATTTTGATTCTTCAGAAGTTTCAGTCACATGGTATCATTGGGAAGTGGTTGGAACTGAAAAGACTGAAGCTCCGTGCAATTTACGGCACGTGATCTGAGCTGCTTTCTTATTCCTAGTCAGCTCTTGACCCAGCTCATTGTTTGCGTCAGATGAGGAAGACAGACAGACGGAGGGATGGATGATAGATCTGGATGTTATGATCTTACCTTCTCTGAACCTCTCAGTTAGTTATTTGACTATAAAAATGATTTCTGCTCATAGAGAACTGATGGTTAACCTTCCCCCTCCCTCATGTTTTTTTAAGGGTACCCTTAATGCTTACGTAAAACATTCTCATAAAAATGTTATAGAAATGAAGAAGTAGACATGTAGGTCTGTAATTGCTAAAGTATTCTTGGTCACTTTCTTGGGTAAGAGAGTGCTGTTAGAAGAACTGATTTTTACCTTTTCTATTAAAAAAATTTTGTTGGGACACTAATTCATTGTTGGTGGAATTGTGAACTTATCCAACCATTTTGGAGAGCAATCTGGAATTATGCCCAAAGAGTTATTAAACTACCTATATACCCTTTGAACCAGCAATACCACTACTTGGTCTATTTCCAAAGATAATTAGGGGAAAAGGAAAAGAAACTATATGTCCTAAAATGTTTATAGCACCTCTCTCTGTGGTGGTAAAGAACTGAAAATTTCAGGGATGCTCATCAACTGGGGAATGGCTGAACAAGTTGTGGTATACAATTGTGTTGGAATACTACTGTGCTATAAGAAAGGATGAGCTCAATGATTTTTAGAAAAAAAAACATGGAAAGACTTGCAAAAAATAATGAAGAACGAAATGAGCAGAACCAAGAGAATATTGTATACAGTAACAATGATATTAAGAATGATTGAGCAAATAAATTATTTTGACTATTAAAAATACCCAAATAAACTAGAAAGGACATATGAAGAAAGATTCTATCTGCATCCAGAGAAAGAAATGATAAATAGAAGTATGTATAGAATAATTTTACATCGATCTATCTATATGTAGCCAGGCCCAGATTTTTTCCTGACTTCATCACTTTAAGGGACCTTGCCATTTCGTCATATGTTATATCCAATACAGGGAAAAAAGATCACTATAGAAACACAGAAGATCTACTTCATTTAACATCTATTTGATGTCTTCCTTCCTGGCTCACTTATAAATGCTCTTGGAATGATATGACTTAACTGGCTCTCTCAGCAAGGTCCCTTATTAACTTCAAAGTACTGAGAGTTGGAAAGACATGGAGAGATTAATTGAAGATGATCACTCCTACTAAGGAGTTCACAGTCTAACATGTAGGACAACATGCAAACAAACATGTACAAACAAGCTACATATAAGATAAATTGGATATGAGGAGACAGAACATTCCAAGCATAGTGGATAGCAGGAAAAATGCCTAGAGTTGGGAGCAGAGTCTTGTTCAAGGAACAGCAAGGACGTCACAGCCAACGTATTGCAGAGTATGTGGAAGAGTATAAGGTGTGTGAAGACTTGAAATTTGGATGGGCAAGGTATGAAAGATTTTGAATGCCAGAGAGAGTATCTTATATTTGATACTAGAAGTGATAGCAAGCCACTGAAAATTACTGAATACGGGATGACATTGTGAGACTTGCACTATAGGAAGATCCATTTGACAGCTTAGTGACATCCTTAGTAGAAGATGGCCTGAAATGGGGAGAGATTTGAGGCTGGGAGATCAACCAGCCTGTAATAGTCCAGGCACAGGATAATGAGGGCCTACACCAGGGTGATGGCTCTGTCAGCAGAAAGAAGTGGAGGCATACAAGAGATGTTATAAAGGCCTTGGTAAAAGATTGTATTTGGGGGTAAGACAAACAAGTTGAGGATGACATCAGGGTTGTGAACCTGGGATAATGGTGCCCTTGGTTGAAATAAGGGAATTTCAGAAGGAGGGCAGTATTTTGGGAGAAAGAAAATGAGTTCAATCTTGGACATGTTGAATTTAAGGTGTCTACAGGACATCCAGTTTGAGATACCCAATAGGTAATGGGAGATGTGAAACTAGAGGTCCAGAGAAAGGTTAGGCTGGACAGGTAGAATTGAGAATCATTAGCATAGAAATGAACTTGGGTTTCCTGGGAGAATAGTGGTCCTCTTAGCAGATACAGAAGTCCAGAAAGGGGGAAGGTTTGGGGAAAAGGATGAATTCTGTTTTGAACATGATGAATTTGAGCTAACTATAGGACATGTGTGGTACAGTATGATAAGCAATCAGTTAGGGTCTGCCTTACTGTGTGGTGAGAACCCAGTTGAGATTAGCTAGCATAAGTTTATAGAGAACCCAGTCAGCATAGTTTTGTAATTATCTCTAGCTCCATTCAACAGAATTTCAATGTGTACATAGTTTAATTACTTTGACTTGCTGGGTCATTGAATAAAGATTTTACATTAAGAGCACCAACATGGCCTATGAACTATATGATTCTTAGCACTGTTTCCTTTCTCACCAACACTGTGAGTGCAGAAAGGGGCTATAAAGGACCAAGGGCCATTTTGTGTTTTAATTGGTCGCGTGGGTTGAATAATGGTATCCCCACAGCTGGCTTGGTTGGCTAGAGAGTGGACACCATCAGTCATTGGGTCAATATCTGAAGGTTTTCCAGCCTGGTATGAAAACTTGGGCTATACCCCCATAATCTCTGAACCAGGGTCACCTCCTTGACAAGGCAAGGCATCGAAGCAGGACATTTATTTAAAATTCTTCACACAGGGAAACATCAGAAATGCTCTCTTGTTCTGGGAAATATAAAAAAGAAACAGTGTGACTTAATTAATTTTATTATCAATGAGCTTGTGGTCCTACTCTATGTATTTCCAGGAGAGATTGGTACTTATGAGAAAGACTACCAAAGCAATGCTTTTACACAACTTGAAAGTCACCACATAATCTTCTTAAAATTCAGCGAAGTATACACTGATGATGATAATATATAATCTGTAGAGGATAAAGACATACCCTAAGCTTCTTAGCTTCACAAGCATAACCCAAGTTTAACAGTCCCCAGGAAGCATTACTGAAATTTGATGGAAAGGATAGCCAAGTATTACATCATACTCTACGATCCAGAAGACGAAACTGTCTTTGTGGAAATGGAAACGGCATAGCAAGGAAAAATGCCACACAACTGAAAATGACTCAAGGAGATCAGACCATATGACCAAAGCAAACAAGCAATCACAGTTTAAAATAATTCCACAACTTTAGATTTGTTATTAATCATACCCATCAGCACTGAGCTCTGGTAAAACTGTTTAATTTGCACATTTAAGGAGCTGGGAGTACATTCTCTGTCCCTGAATGTTCTAATACATTCCTGGGGGCTACATTCTAAAAATCCCTCAAATAGGAAACTTCATGGATAGCGTAAATGTGTATAAGAAAGAAGGAAAATGAGACAATTATGGACTAATAATAGTAAACATTAGCATAGTGTATTTACAATTATCTCATTTGAGCTTCACAGCAACCCTGTGAGGTATTTCATGATCATTTCAGGAGGAGGGATTATTATCCCCATTTTACAGATGAAATAACTGGGGCTGAGAGAGATTAAATTACTCGCCCAAAGTAATACAGCTGGTACGCATCTGAGGCAGGATTCATAGGCCTGTACACTTAGAGCTGGAAGGGACCTCTGATGTCATCAATTCCAACTTCCTCATTTTATAGATAAGGTAACACACAAAAAAAGGTAAGGACTTGCACTAGATCATGGAGCAGGTAAGTTTCTGAGGCAGGATTTGAACTCATATACTTCTAATTCCAGATCCAGTGATCTCTCTGCCTGCTGCACCACTTAGCTCCCTCTAGCCTCATTGAGGAGTCCCTTATCGAAAACATGAAGACATGAAGACATGAAGACAAGAAAAAGAGGCAGACCAGTCCTGTAATCTACTCTAATAAGCATTTACTGAGCATTTACTATGTGTCAGGCACTATGTTAAGCACTAGAAAAGGGGGGAAAAAGTCCCTCCCTGCCCTGAAGGAATTTCCATCTATCAACATGTAAAAAGAAAATAACAATAGCTATCATAGACATTGCAAATATTATCTCTTTTATCCTCACAATAATCATGGAAAGTAGGTACTCTTATTATCTTCATTTTACAGAGGAAGAAAATGAGGAAGACAGTGAGTAAGTGACTTGCTCAGAGTCACATAGCTAAGAAATCACATAGTTAAAGCTGGATTTGAATTCAGGTCTTATTGACTTCAGGTCTGATGCTGTATCTGCATGGTTATAATAAGTACATTCGTGATCATTTGAGGAAGAGAGAGAGAGAGAAAACTAACAGGAGGATCAGGAAAGGGAGTGGTTAATAAACTGAGGCTGGAAGGGAGTCAGGGATTCTTAGTAGTTAGAGGAGAGAATTAGGAGTAAATGCCTTCCAGCATGGACACAGCCTGTCCATGAGACCACAGATGGACAGTATGAGCTTGACTTTGTTATTAAAAAGAATGCAAGGCAGCCTTCCAGCATTGGGCAGGCACACTAGGGAGGATTTAGGAAAAGACAAGGATGAGAATTGCACAGCATAATAATGTGTGGAAACTCAAGTGGAAAATCACAGATCCTTCACTGCATCAAACTAAGGCCAGATTGATCTTTTTTTTTCACCCCTCTATCTTCTCCCTGTCTCCTTTCTCCTCAGGTCACAGGTACTCAGAGACCTCAAGCTGCCCCCAGCTTGTTGTGTCAAGACCCCCATCCACTCTGGCCTACTGTGCCACCTCAAAATTTCCCCTTCCACCCTCTGCTAAAATTGTTTTTTTCTCTGTACTCAGTAGCATTTGGTGTTGAAATTACTTTCTAGTTAAAATAATTCAGATTAAAAATATCAATGAAATTTAACCTCAGAGAGTATTTTCATTTTGACAGAAGAATTTCTTAACCCAAAGGAGTCTCTAATTTTTAGAGTGGGGATGTGGAGGAAAAGGGGGAAGAATTTTAAGGAGGGAGAGCCTCAAGCCAATGACTTAACACCAGTCCATCATCTACCTAATCTTCAGCTAGGAACTCAAATACAGGGATAAGACAAATCACTGCAGTCACATACTGTTCACTTGGTCCTGACCTTTTGAGGACTCAGAAGGATAAAAAAAGGCTGCTTGGGAAAATACAGAGTTGGCACAAAAACCATCAGAGGTTCCTGAGGGTAAATGCTTTAAGCATCAAAACTAATTTTATTTTAATCAGATTTGGGGTGGAAATATGTCAGAGGTAAGACCTACAACACTCAGCTCAACTTATAAAAATTTATTGAACTTGCAATAAATTTATGGAGAGGCAATCTGGTGGAGTGGAAAGTGAACTGGACCTGGAATCAGCATAGTGGGGTTCAAATCCCATCTTTGCCACTTATTAGCCATGTGACCTAGCGCCTCAGCTTCCCAATGATAACAGCTAACATTTATATAGTTCTTTAAGGTTTGCAAAATGCTTTACAAATATTATCTCATTTGATCCTCATAACAATCATGGGAGGTAGGTGCTATGATTATTCCCATCTCACAGAGGAAGAAATTGAGGCAACAGAAGTTGTGACTTGCCCATACAGTTAGTAAGGCTGGATTTGAACTCAGGTTTTTCTAACTCTAGGACCACAGCTTGCTTCTTCATCTAGTTTCCTTGTCTATAAAATGAAGGGATCAGACATTTCAGTCATTTTTAAGTCATGGCTGACTCTTTGTGACCCCATTTGGGGTTTTCTTAGCAAAGATACTGGATTGATTTGCCATTTTCTTCTCCAGCTCATTTTACAGAAATTTACAGATGAAAAAACTGAGGCAAGCAGAATTAAGTGACTTGCCCAGGGGATTAGATGAGATGGGCTTTAGGGTCCCATTCTGTTCCAAATTTATGATCCTCTCCATGTACCTGGAATGTATGTCCCTTTCAGAATCTTTATACTTTTCCAAGGCTGAGCCAAGGAGTATTTGGGAAGCCCTCCCTGGTCTCCCCAGTTGTTAAAACTTTCTTCCCATCCTATTACCTTGCATTATACTTTTCTGTTTATATGTCAAATCCACATGTAAGCTCCCTGTCATCAGGTTCTGCCTAGGTTTTGTCTTTATATTTTTAGTGCCTAGCACACCTATTAAGTAAATGCTTAGTATGCTTTGGATTTACTATATATATATCCTATACATTGATCCTATATATGAAGAGCTAGGTATTGAGCGGAATACAAAAGTCAAAAAGGCAGGTTCTCTGCCTTCAAGGAGTTTGTGGTACATTGGAGGGAGATAAAATAGAGTGAGAAAATACAGAAGACTTATAGAAAGTGAACTTTTTTTTTTGGCAAGGCAATCAAGGTTAAATGACTTGCCCAGGGTCACACAGATAGCAAGTGTCAAGTGTTTGAGCTGGATTTGAACTCAGGTCCTCCTGACTCCAAGGCCAGAGCTCTATCCACTGCACCACCTAGCTGCCCCTGAAAATGAACTTATTTTAAATGAGGATAAGGAATCTTCCCCTACAGGGAGATAGAATGCGGTCCTTTGGAGCTCAGGCTTGTGAGACAAGACTTAGAGGTCATTTTAGCACGTAATTAGCCTCTCTTGGATAGGATCTAACTTGAAGAGACCTTATATGGAATTCTGCCTTATAGCAGATGATGTTATAATAGGATTGCAGTGTATTTGCTCATGTGCCAAAAGGAGACATCTTTTAAATTGGTCAATTTTTGAGGGATAAAGAAGGGGGACAAATTTAAAAACAATTCTTTGACCAATGGTTTACAGAGTGAGCTCGTGTATAGTTTCCCAGGGGCAAGTGGGGAAGACTGCCTTTTCCGTCTATGTTCCTATTCAACTGTGTTCTCCTGAAGGCCTTGCACATAATCATGTTGGCAGTAAGGTACTATCAACCCTGACAGTTTATGCGCTCTAATATGATGTGAGCTCTCCATTATATTTCCATATTTCTAACTTCTTAAGAACATTCTCAGACCTGTTTGTGAACCTGCTCTAAGGGCTATGGCTACAGAGGCTGCTAGCAACATCTAAGCCCTTTTCTAATTGGACATAAAACTGAAAATCTAAAAAGGTAGAATCCTCTCCTCTAACAGTCCTGTAAAGACTGTTCTTGTATTGTGTGTAGTCAAATGAAAAAGACTTCATACAGAAAAATATCAGGAGGGAATAGAGGTAGTAGCTGGATGTTTCTCTATTAGGCATTCAAACAGCAGTTGTAAGAAAACTACATACATGCCCAGGGAGACACAGCTTGGCAGAAGACATGGAGAACCGGCCTTAAATTCAGGCAGTTGGTTATTCAATACCTTTCCCTAACACCGAATAGCTATAAGACCACAGGCAAGCAGTCTCTTAACCTCATTGCCCCTAAGAGCTAAGACTACAATTTATAGGAGCTGCCCACCTTATGTATGGGAGTTCTAGCATCCATGAAATTACAGATCCAAAAAAGAAGTTCATTTATATATCTATACACCATGAATACAGACACACACCTTTTGCCTTATATGTGCACGAGTACATATAGCAAGACAGAACACAAGAGTAAGACAAAGAGGGTGCACCTTTTCTTAAGTCTTCAGAGCTCAAATATGACTGTCGTCATCTTTTTACCAAACATTTATGGAGAAGGCACAGAAGTGTACTAAATTTTATAAAGTTCTGTAATCTGATTATACAGGTTCCCTAGACTGAAGGAGTTTACCCGCCTATGGGAAGATAAAATGAAGAAACAGAAACATATGTCAAAAAGCCATCACTTCAGTACTTTCTTGAACTCTTATATCATCAGTTTCTTCTTTCCGTACAAATGGCAACACGTTCCCCCTTTTTTTTAAATTGGTCTGACAACTTTTCCGTATTCTTTCATAGGCAGTTCCCAGATTTCTTCTAAGAGGCAGCTGGTGGTGGTGCAGTGAATAGAAGGCTGGATCTGGACTCAGGCAATTGGAATTTAAGTCCTTCCTCATATATTTCCTAGCAGTGTGACCCTGGGCAAGTCCCTTAACCTTTGATTGCCTCAGTTTCCTCAACTGTAAATGGGGACCATATAGCATCTATCTCATAGGGGTTGTTGTGAGGATCAAATGAGATAATATGTATTAAGTGCTTTACACAATCCTTGGCACAAAGTAGATACTTAATAAAAGCTCGTTCTCTTCCCTTCCCTTAGATCCTTCTTAAAGGAACCACCTAATGTGCTTCTCTAAAGATTTTCCATGTACCAGTGCAGCACGAGACTACTGTCTATAGGTCACTGCTTCTTTTTACTATATGACCAGCCCACTTCCTTTTCCATTCACATGTTATCTTTAATGATCTTCTTTATTCCATTTATTGTGTATATTATTACTGGAAATATGCTGTAACCTGCTTAGCCCTTTGGGTCACACACAACTTTAATTCTTCAGAGTTCATGATGAGTCAAGATTTACAACTGTACAAACCTGGAGAACATTTGAGTGAAAGGGAGAGACAAAGAGGGAGACAGACAGAGATAGAGAGAGAGAAAGAGAGAGAGAGAGAAAGATTGAGAGAGACAGCAAAAGAGGGAGAGAGACAAAGACAAAAAGAGAGAGAGAAAGAAAGAGCGACAGAAAGAGAAAGAAGAGGAGAAAGAGAGCCAGGAGAAAGAAAGAGGAAGCGTTTCTAATGAGGTGGGGTGGTGGGGTGGGTGCTTCATGGGTGTGGAGCATTGCTTATAATGTCAGTTTTTTTTTTCAGTTTATTGATCAGTTTTGCTGATTTTTTTCTTCTCCCTCTTCTTTTAAAAAATTTTTTGTTACTGAAGATGGTTCTCTGTAAAGGGAGGAGAGACACAAGGGAAAATACAAAAGATATAAATACATTTTTTAAAAGATGGGTTTCTGTGCCTTATAGCATCTTGTTATACGTCACTAAACAGTTTTAAGTGGTATCAGGGTATCTATTATGCAATTGAGTCATAGCTGTATATACCACTCAAAGATCCCAAAGAAAGTCACCACTAGAGAGCTTTCAAAGGGTTTAGAGTTGGAAGAAAGAAACTTAGAAACCATATAGACAAGCCCCTTCATTTTATAGATGAAGAACTGAAGCCAAGAAAAGTAAAGTGACTTGTCTAGAGTCACAGTTAGTTAATATCTAAGGTAAGATTTGAACCTAACTCTTTTTGACTACAAGGTCAGCACTCTATCCACCACACCAGGCTATCTTTCTTAGCTCATAAAGGGCAAAGGGGAAATCTTCCTTAATACCCCACCCCCACCCCTAGAGTTCAGAATTTAAATTTATGGCCATAACTTTAGGCCACTTAATAGTTTATCAAATCACTTATCAAAGAACACTTAATTAAATATAAATTTGTCTCCTGCCATGATCAAAGCAGGGTACAAAAGGACTCTTCCTCCCATGGCCTAAAGGAACACATTGCTGAAGTTCCTTGTGTTCTAGGGAGGCAAATGATGAAGAAAACAACATTTAAAGGAGAAGATAAGTAAATGAATCTAGTGCCTATTGGTGATCCCCAGTCATCAACATATTAATTTGTAGGTGTGCAGAAACTATTTTATTCTGTTTATTTTTCTGTTTTCTTTATTAAACACCCCTTGTATTCCATGCCCCTTGTTTTTCTTTTTACCTGAAATTCATTCCTCAGTGAACATGCTACATATTATAGGGGTCAATTTCTTCCCTACAGATCAACAAAATGAATTTGTTTTCTCCAAAGTGGTACTATACTAGCAAACAGAAAAGAAAGGCTAGGATAATCGCCTTTGAATTGCTACTGCTGCACATAATTACTACTTTCTCGAAAGAATGTCTGTTTTCTCCAGCAATCCCAGGTTTGGGTTTTCATTTTTTAAAAAGCTGTTTAATGCTGTGCCCAGTTGCAATTCAGTTGGATTATAAAACGAGTCAGTCCCAGCTCCCAGCTTCAAATCAGGAACAAAAACCCTAAATACCATCCTTTCCATTTTTTTTTTTTAGGATGTGAATTGGCACTTAAAAAAAAATTCTGTCTAAATGTACAAAGTAATGAGAAGGAGCAATAATGAACAGCCTTGGGAACTCTGCAGAGCTGACCATAAAGCAGGTCTGATCGAAGGCCAAAGAATGTGGAAGCGCATTTTCAAAGAGAAGTTTTGAGAGAACAGCTGTTTGCTGTTAACAAACAGAAAACAGAACATATACAAGTCGCCCTTCGAAATGAATGAGAAAACGCTAGAAGCATTTCCAGCAACCCAGACAGAAATCAATTGATCTGCTGCCTTCTAAGAGTACAGAGGACCTGAGGTTTGCATCCTGGCTCAGCTACTCCCTCGCTAGATAGCTCTGGGATGGTCATTTTTCCTCTTCTAAAATGAAGGGGCTGGAGGACCAGAAAGCTCTCCTTGAACACTAAATCCTGTGAATCTACCACTGAAGTTACAAATAAAGAAAGGATGAAGCTAAAATACAATAGCTTTATTGATTTCTTTATTTAAAGAATGTTATAAAATCATCATATCCTTAGGAAAAGAGGAAAGAGTCAAAATATAATGGTGTAATCCCACACCATCTGAAATGCCTTCTTATAAGAACCATTGGCAGATAATAAGGCTTATCAGAGTATAGACTGATACCTGGAAGAGGGACTGTAGAAGTCCCCTTGTCCAACCCCCTCATTTTATAGATGAGGAATTTAGGCCTAGACAGGGGAAGTAGCTTGGCCACAGTCAGAAGGATAGGTAGTACCATAATAATAATTATAGCTAACATTTGCAAAATGCCTACTATGTCCCAGGTACTGTACTAAACACTTTACAAATATTATCTCATTTGATCTTCACAACAACCTTATGAAGTAGGTACTATTATTCTCTCCATTTTACAGCAGAAGAAACTGAGGCAGACAGAGGTTAAATGATTTGTCCAAGATCACACAGCTAATAAGTATCTGAGATCTAGATTTGACCTCAGGTCTTCCTCAATCCAGGCTCAATCTTCATTGAGTCATCTACCTGCCTATCACAGGGAACCCAGTTCCTCTCACTTGAGGGGCAGCTAGATGTCACAGTGGATAGAGCACTGGGCTGGGAATCAGGAATCTGGCCTCAGACACTTACTAGTTGTGTGACCCTGGGCAAGTCACTTAACCCTATTGGCTTCAGTTTCCTCATCTGTAAAATGATCTGGAGAAGGAAATGGCAAACCACTCCAGTATCTTTGCCAAGAAAACCCCAAATGGGGTTACAAAGAGTCGGGCACGACTGAGAAATGACTGAACAACAAAACAACAACAACCTCTGCCTTGAAATCCAGTACTCCTCACCCTGTACTAGGGTTTTTCATCTAGAGAAGAAGTGCTATAATTGGTCACATGTAACACTGAAATGCTTTTGTTTCTCTGAGAAACTGGCATTACAGTAAGAGGCTGCCACACATTCTAACTTGCTACGAAATTTTGAGTGGCAAAACACGAATGTTTTAAAATATCAGAATGTATAATGATATTTCTTAGCTCTTTTGTAAACAAACCATGCTGGGTCGATGAAAAGTATTCTACCTACAAAGCAAATGTCTTCAACTGAGAACGTGTTTCTTTCTCTCACGGATAGTTTAACCTGAATCAGGCTTCCATCTATCCATCCATCCATCCATCCATCCATCCATCCATCCATCCATCCATCCATC